>NC_043957.1:619704-729704 GCF_902148855.1 Sphaeramia orbicularis
ATCCCTGCTATGATAAAACATGATGCATGGGAAATCTATACGGAGCTGAAACTAGCGCTATTATCGAAGCTTCTCCTCGCAGCTGTCCTTTGGCTGACAGGGCGAGGATGTCACATTAAATTCCAATTACACTGAAACTCCCTTCGCTGTCGTTTAGCAGAAAATATGGCAATGATTACGCTTGTCGTTTCAGCGTTATTTTTACAATCCGAAGTTTAAGATGGGACCCCATTAGCATACACTACCTCACATTAACCTGGAAATGGCTTTCATGAATCTCCACTAGGAGGTTTTTTTTTCCTACACTTTGCCAACTCGTAATTCAACAGTTCTTGGTTGTTAGAACAGTTGAATGGATTTGGATCAGGAGTCTGGCCTTTCTCATTATTTGTTTTTCAGCAGCGGCACACCGGAATGTGGGACAAACTGATTCTTTTTATAGCGAACAGTTTCATATGAGAATGTGAAACAACAGCCGGTAAGGGTTGGTTTAGTGTTGGATCTGGGAAAACCAGATGTGGGTCTGTTCTGGACCAAATACTGCAGGGTGCTGCTCCTGATTTGAGCTGAGAATATGCATTTTTTAAATCAGCTGGCAGCTCAGCGCATCTCAAAGTAGTTTAGCTTAATAAAATAAGAGCACTTGAGAGTCACTAAAATAAGACTACATGGGTGCTTCTATAAAACTGGGTTTATTTTACCATCTGCCACTTTTCCATCTTTTTAGACCCAATAATAAAAGTTAAATGTAGACAGATTTAACCCCAGGATGGACCTAATGATGACCTCAGTATTAGTAAGAAACATTAATTTGGGCACTGACACAACAGTAGCACTGGGTCTTTATTAGATAAAAACCAGTGACTAACATGAACAACCTGAAGTTTCTTCAGAAAAATTTAATGAATATTCTGCCTCAGTTTATCATTTACCCATGTCCATTACTTCTTACAGATCACAGTGGATCTACAAATACACCACATATTTAATAATAGGCAGAATATTATTCATGTTACGTCTCTTAAGATATCTCCTGTTCATATTTGTTCTGGTTTTTCACATGTTTTGTGGAAGGGTAGTGTGTAAATGAAAACACTGTCATGGAATGTTACTATTTTACACTAAAACAAAGAACATTTTGGAGCAGTCATCATTTATAGGTTATTATGATAGTATTTAACTGGTTCTGACCCACTTGGGATCATACTGGTCTGTATGAGGGTGCTTCTATAAAACTGGGTTTATTTTAGTATCTGTCACTTTTCCAGCTGTTTAGACCCAATACTCAAAGGTAAATGTGGACAGTTTTAACCCCAGGATGGACCTAATGATGACCTCAGAGAAATGCACAAAAAATAGACTCTTACTTTGAAACATCCCATAATTAATGAATTCTTTATAAATTATTGGGTCCAAAAATAGGACCCAAATCTGGACATTAAATGTGCCTAGGTGTCAGTGCATTAGCTGTGTAAACATGTGTAAATGCTCTTCTACAGACTCTAAATACAGACACTGTTCAGTGTGTGGATCCTAGTGGTTTTTCTAATCCACACATGGGGGTTGTTCATCAGTCTCAGTCTCATTCCAGGTTTGGGGTGGAACTCATTGTGTCCACTGGTGTTACATACAGAACCTGAACATTTAAACACATATAAATTGCGAATTATTTTGCAAAAACTGCCTTGCATATTTAGGTCAATTCCCAAAATGTACCTGTGAGAGAATAAAAAGATATTCAAAAAAACAGTAGTGTGTAATTTTCATCTCCTTTTGACCATGTTACATGCTGATTTTAGTATTAAATATTAAAAAACATAAAAATGTGTTTTATCTGAAAAACACTTTCTCTTTTATCTGAGTAAATATGTATTTTTCAAATAGACCCAAAGTGCTTCCAAACCTGCTTCACAACATTCGTCTACATCTGGGTTGAATTTTTTGCCCAAATGTCTTGTTTTTAGGACCAGTTTCAGAGAAGAACCCAAATATAAAAATATTTTTATATAATAATAGATTATTTAATACATGCTGCTCTGTGTAGTTTTTGCACTTTATGAATTCATCCTGAGGGCTGGACTGGACCCCTTGGTGGGTCGGATTTGGCCCGCAGACCGTATGTTTGACGCCCCTGGGCTAGTGGCACAGATAACATACGCCACTGGCAATGAACGCCAAGGTTCTTATCGTTAACGAAAACTAACCAAATGACCAAAACTAGAACTGAAAAAACATTTTCATTAACTGAAATAAATAAAAACTATTATTAAAAGAAAAAAAGACATAACTAACTGAAACTGTATTGTGTGTTTACTAAACTAACTAAAACAGATACAAATTCTGGATCCAATTCCCTTGGTTTTGGTCTTTGTCAATGTCAGATTGATGTTCAATGGATTTCTTTGTCTCTCTCAGTTTTCTGTGCTGTCTCCATACGACACTTTTTGCTCCGTCACTTGTGTTCACTTGTGGTTTCCAGTCGTCTTCTGGTCCCCACTCTACCTGGAAACATGGAGACTAAAGCAGCAGAGTCCTGTCTGGGATTGATTTGAATAGGAGCACAGAGAAGAAGAGAAAAGAGACCACTGAACTACAACTGAACTACAACTGAACTACAACTAAACTACAACTGAACTACAACTAAACTACAACTGAACTACAACTAAACTACAACTGAACTGAACTACAACTAAACTAAACTACAACTAAACTAAAACTAAACTAAAGTACAACTAAACTAAAACTAAACTACAACTAAACTAAAACTAAACTGAACTACAACTAAACTAAAACTAAACTACAACTAAACTGAACTACAACTAAACTAAACTACAACTAAACTAAAACTAAACTAAAGTACAACTAAACTAAAACTAAACTACAACTAAACTGAACTACAACTAAACTTAAACTAAACTACAACTAAACTAAAAACTAAACTACAACTAAACTGAACTACAACTAAACTGAAACTAAAACTAAACTACAACTAAACTGAAACTACAACTAAACTAAACTGAACTACAACTAAACTAAACTAAACTAAACTAAACTACAACTAAACTAAAACTAAACTACATCTAAACTACAACTAAACTAAACTACAACTACAACTAAACTACAACTAAAACTAAACTACAACTAAACTAAAACTAAACTAAACTACAACTACAACTAAACTAAACTACAACTAAACTACAACTACAACTAAACTACAACTAAAACTAAACTACAACTAAACTAAACTACAACTACAACTAAACTGAACTACAAGTAAACTACAACTACAACTAAACTACAACTACAACTAAACTACAACTAAACTGAACTACAACTAAACTAAAACTAAACTAAACTACAACTAAACTAAACTACAACTACAACTAAACTGAACTACAACTAAACTACAACTACAACTAAACTACAACTACAACTAAACTACAAGTAAACTACAACTACAACTACAACTAAACTACAACTAAACTACAACTACAACTACAACTAAACTAAAACTAAGCATTTAGAAAGAAAATGAAAACTAATAAAAACTATCAAACCTGCTCTAAAAACTAATTAAAACGAACTGAATAAGAGGAAAAACAGTCCAAACTAAATTATAATGTAAAATCCAAAACTATTCTTACCTTGATGAACACATGTGACCTTTAAGGTGATGACTCATTTTACAACCACAGCCTTATGTCGGCCAATGCTTTCGCTGACTACTGGATTTTTTTTTATTTGAACTGCTTTCAGTCGTCTCGTATTTGAAGCCCAGTGCAGTGTCATATTTTGAAAACATAAAACCTTTAGCTCCATACTGAGTTCGGGGTTTACTGTCAAAAGCAGAGGAGCAGTCACTAAAGTCCTTGCCCTGCTTTCACTTGCTCAGACTCCTGGTTCTGCTTTAGCCTGGCTAAATCTGCTAATGGACTTTGGACAGATGGGAGGCTTCTGCACAACCCTTTACAAAACCACACTCCATAGTCTGAAGAATGGGTCTAGATCTGAAAACACATTTCCATGTGACGCATCATAGTACGTTAAAGTACGATGCATTAGGTTTCATCAGAATACATTTCATGTCTTCATTTCTTCCAGCTCTGACCTTCACTGAACGCTGGAGGAGCTGAAAACAAAAATATGATGATCTGATGCCAAGGTCGCAATGCAATGCTGAAAAATGTGGCGCCACGTACTGCATTTCCTGTTCTTTACTTGTTTTTTCTCAAATTCCACAGGCTACATGATGTGGACAGCAGGAGTTAAAGTGTACCTGTACTGGTCATGTTTACAACCCTGTGGTTTGTGTTTTACTTCTAACAAGAGCGGAAATTCAGCTAGAAATCGCCACAAATGCACAATACTGGACTTTTTTACTCCGTGAATTATGGGAGCAGAACCTATGGGGAGCAGCCATTACTGTCCAGAAGTGACATACCATCGTTGTTTGCAGTGTGAAGGACTGCAAGTAAACAAGCAGCAGTCAGTGAGACAGATTGAGCTAAAGGGCTCATATTTGTCTAAACCCACTTTTCTTAGTCTGTGCTTCATTTCTTTGTGTATTTGGACGCTAATAGTTCAGACAGTTTGAATGTGAACCCTCCAGCTGCTGCAAAACTATCTGTGTATTCATTCCAGCAAAAATCCAGTGGATTTCTACAACCTGTTTGAATTTTGTTATGTCTATAACTAGTTCTGTCTCCACATTTGCACGCATCAGGTCCAGACTTCAGTCCAACATTTCACCAGTTCAACAGAATTGTTTATCAGCAGCAGTGGTTGAAGTAAAAACTGAAAATATGTCTAAACTTCACGCCGGTTACCTAAAATGTTCAGCTGATGGTTGAACAGGACAGAGCAGCACAGCCAATAACCTGGAGGGGGCGGGGCCTGAAGTGCCTCCTGTGCATTTAAAGGGCCAGCGCTCCAAACCCCCTTTGTGGTGTCATTAGTCAGAAACAGTGTTGCAGATGGACCTGTGGAGCTGAATGAATGAAGAATTCAGAGCCAAGCAGAGCATTTACAGCACAGGTGTCAAACTTGCGGCCCAGGGGCCAAATCCGGCCCGCCAAAGGGTCCAGTCCGGCCCTTGGGATGAATTTGTGAAATGCAAAAATTACACTGACGATATTAACAATCCTTTTAGTTCAGGTTCCACATTCTGACCAATTCAATCTCAAGTGGGTCAGATCAGTAAAATACTATCATAATAACGTATAAATAATGACAACTCCGTATGTTTCTCTTTGTAAATGTAAATATTTTCATGTATTTACACTAAAACCAAGTATAATTTTGCAAAAAAACAAAAAAAAAGTGAATAACCTGAACAAATATGAACAACCTGAAATGGGCTTAAGAGAAGTAAGTACAATTTGAGCAATATTCTGCCTGTTACTAAATGTTTTTGTGTATTTGTAGATCCATTGTGATCTGTAAGTTATCAGGTACATGTGTAAATGATAAAGTGAGGCAGAACATTGTTAAAATTACACTTATTTTTTTCCGTTTGTTCATGTTATTCACATCTTTTGAAAGGATAGTTTGTAGATGTAAACATTTTCATAATTTAAAATGAACTTTTTTCACTCTAAAACAGAAAAAAGTTTGGAGTTGACATTATTTATATATTATTCCGTTATTATTTTACTGGTTGGGCCCACTTCAGATTTAATTTAGCTGAATGTGGAACTGAACTAAAATGAGTTTGACATGCCTGATTTACAGTTTATGGAGACCACAGGGAAAGGAGGGAAAAGGAAGAATTCCATTTCATAAAGCTAAATACCACTCCTTTAAAGTTGGTGTTGTTGGTGTTTGTTGTTTGTTCAGTCGTATCCTTTCCACTCCTCCACTGTCCTAGACACACGACCCAGCACTGGTTGATAATGTGTCATCTTAGACTGGTTTCTGCTGTACCGGGTCAGAGACCAGTCCATTTCAGCCCAGGTAATGAGACAACACGACCGGTCTGGGTCAGTACCGGGTCAGAGACCAGTCCATTTCAGCCCAGGTAATGAGACAACACGACCGGTCTGGGTCAGTACCGGGTCAGAGACCAGTCCATTTCAGCCCAGGTAATGAGACAACACGACCGGTCTGGGTCAGTACCGGGTCAGAGACCAGTCCATTTCAGCCCAGGTAATGGGACAACAGAACCGGTCTGGGTCAGTACCGGGTCAGAGACCAGTCCATTTCAGCCCAGGTAATGGGACAACAGGACCGGTCTGGGTCAGTACCGGGTCAGAGACCAGTCCATTTCAGCCCAGGTAATGGGACAACAGAACCGGTCTGGGTCAGTACCGGGTCAGAGACCAGTCCATTTCAGCCCAGGTAATGGGACAACAGGACCGGTCTGGGTCAGTACCGGGTCAGAGACCAGTCCATTTCAGCCCAGGTAATGGGACAACAGGACCGGTCTGGGTCAGTACCGGGTCAGAGACCAGTCCATTTCAGCCCAGGTAATGGGACAACAGGACCGGTCTGGGTCAGTACCGGGTCAGAGACCAGTCCATTTCAGCCCAGGTAATGGGACAACAGAACCGGTCTGGGTCAGTACCGGGTCAGAGACCAGTCCATTTCAGCCCAGGTAATGGGACAACAGGACCGGTCTGGGTCAGTACCGGGTCAGAGACCAGTCCATTTCAGCCCAGGTAATGGGACAACAGGACCGGTCTGGGTCAGTACCGGGTCAGAGACCAGTCCATTTCAGCCCAGGTAATGGGACAACAGAACCGGTCTGGGTCAGTACCGGGTCAGAGACCAGTCCATTTCAGCCCAGGTAATGGGACAACAGGACCGGTCTGGGTCAGTACCGGGTCAGAGACCAGTCCATTTCAGCCCAGGTAATGGGACAACAGGACCGGTCTGGGTCAGTACCAGTGCTGGAACAGCCCGTGAAGGAGGAACCACGTCTGTGAGCATGACTGACTGACAGAGCAGTGACTGTACTGGACAAGGGGCTAAAAGGTAAGGTACCTGAAAGAAGGGCTAGTATGTCCGTCAGCAGGTCCATGAGGGGCAGGGCAGTCACAGGAGGACGTTCAGTCAGACTGAGTCCATCCACATGAACCACAGGAAATCATTCTTACCTGTTTCCATCAGACTGGTTAAGTCCACCTTATAACCACATCATTATAGTTACATACAGCTACATTTTTGCACACATATATTTCTTCCATTATCATATTGATAATACATTGTCTAGAACACACTGCACAAATTGTTGTTCTACTTTTGTGTCTTAATAGTGTTTTAATATGTGTGTGATTTCTTCCTCGTTTTTCCACCTTTCAGAAGTGACTTATCACCATTTATTGTAACATTGTTTCAGTAAAAATCAAATATTTTCCTATTTATTTCACTGATCATGTAGATGTTTGTAAAAGCTCAGATTAAAGTCGAGGGTTATTACATGACATTTTTATTATACTTTAGTGGCAGTTCCCAAATTAATGTTTCTTACTATTTATCCCTTCTTAAGTGATTCATGACCATTTAACATACTATTATCCTCTGTATTTTGAATTTTTTACATGAAAATCAGGTATTTTCCAGTATTTAATTTACTGATCATGTACTTTAATGATCATTCTAAGATTACATTTGAAGAGTATGATATAAAAAAAATGAAGAAAAGGTGACTTTTTCAGCAAAATCTCTCATTATCTGAACATAACCCCAGTGTGTCCATCCACTGTCATTGATCCAACTCCATGGGTTTGACTGGTGAATCAATGTTGTAGAAGATGACGGTGTTTCCATGGTAACTACGGAGCCTCTGAACGTCCAAACGGGTCATATCTGATGACCATGAAAAGGTGAAGAACTGTATTTGACACCTATTACTTACATGTATTGATAGGATTAGTGGATCAACAGGTACTAAACAGTTTAGATCAGTAGATGGTTCTGGTTGCCGGTGGATGTTTGGGTCTTAAAGGGTTAAAAAGGTGAACACAGAAAACGGTGTGGTGACTGATGTCTGTATGAAATAAAATTCTGACTTCTAGCAGGAAAAAGGCGTAGTGGTAAAGGAGCACAACGGTTCTAACCAGGCGAGAACAGGTTTTTATTTGTGTTTATGTAAAAGTGAGTTGCAGAAAGATGGAGAGAGGCAGGATGGTAAAACCAGAGGACCCCCCCCCTTTTCTAATTAGAGTCTGATGTTCAAGGTCACTCAGTACGCAGGTAATGCAGATTATACTGATCACTTGTTCATGTATTTGTGTTTGTGTGCGGACAGGAGATGAGGACCCAGGCCTCGGTTTGATTAGTGCAGTTGTTTAATTACTGCTCCTTGGAGAGACTGACCGGACTGGGTGAGCAACAAGGAGAGAGAGAGAGAGAGAGAGAGAGAGAGAGAGAGAGACAGAGAGACAGAGAGACAGAGAGACAGAGAGAGAGATGAAGGATGAAACTGAGGCTGAGGAGGGGAAGACACACACACACACACACACAGATAATAGCAAAATACTCTTGATTGACTGAGGTTTGAGAAAACAAACAACACTGCAAGAGATCATTATCCAGCTGGTAATGAATTAATCTGCTACTGAATTGTTCAAAGGCGATGTTTGACAGCAGCATAATTCAACAGCATGTATTTACAGTTGTGCATTTACAGCAGTCTGAGTTAAAAAAAAAAAAAAAAAAAAAAAAAAAAAGCTTATGATTAATGAAATGATTTATCACTATTATTACCCATTGACAGAACACATTACTTAAGCTGTGTAATATTACATAATGCACCCCCTAAGAGCTGATATGGTCCAAATACAACACTATATACAGCATATGCAGTGAGCAATTATTGCCTTCCAAATGTATTAATATCTTCTTAATTAGACAATATTAGCATCATTCCTAAATGACACAAATGTCACTGATAATGTACATAAATCACATGATTTGCGTATTTGCTGTTGGGCTGGTATCGGGTATTGGTATCAGGATAAAATACTACAATATTACACAATATTCATTCTGTACATTATTAAGAGGATAATACAGGGTCTGAGTGACAGGCATTATCAACTATTTCCATTTATTGATGTTAGTTTTCCTTTGTTAAAAGATATATATCAGTGGTTCCCAATTTTGTTTTGCTTGTAACCCCATTTTAACATCACAAATTTCTGGCGACCCCAGAATGGAGTTAATTTTTTTGTTAAAATTAATTTGTTTTTAATCATGTAATAGTTTGCTATACTATAGTGTAAATACAGGCTAATTTTAGAGGACATTTAGTCTATATAATGTCTATTATTGTGGACATTTAGTCTGTATAATGTCTATTATTGTGGACATTTAGTCTATATAATGTCTATTATTGTGGACATTTAGTCTGTATAATGTCTATTACTGTGGACATTTAGTCTATATAATGTCTATTATTGTGGACATTTAGTCTATATAATGTCTATTATTGTGGACATTTAGTCTATATAATGTCTCTTATTGTGGACATTTAGTCTGTATAATGTCTGTTATTGTGGACATTTAGTCTATATAATGTCTATTACTGTGGACATTTAGTCTATATAATGTCTATTATTGTGGACATTTAGTCTGTATAATGTCTATTACTGTGGACATTTAGTCTGTATAATGTCTATTATTGTGGACATTTAGTCTATATAATGTCTATTATTGTGGACATTTAGTCTATATAATTTCTATTATTGTGGACATTTAGTCTATATAAGGTCTATTATTGTGGACATTTAGTCTGTATAATGTCTATTATTGTGGACATTTAGTCTATATAATGTCTATTATTGTGGACATTTAGTCTATATAATGTCTATTATTGTGGACATTTAGTCTATATAATGTCGATTATTGTGGACATTTAGTCTGTATAATGTGTATTATTGTGGACATTTAGTCTATATAATGTCTATTATTGTGGACATTTAGTCTATATAATGTCTATTATTGTGGACATTTAGTCTATATAATGTCTATTACTGTGGACATTTAGTCTATATAATGTGTATTATTGTGGACATTTAGTCTATATAATGTGTATTACTGTGGACATTTAGTCTATATAATGTGTATTATTGTGGACATTTAGTCTATATAATGTGTATTATTGTGGACATTTAGTCTGTATAATGTCTCTTATTGTGGACAGAGGCAGTAAATCCAGGTGTAGATTAAAGGTCAGGATCTGTCCAGTCAGTCCAGCTGGGATTTACAAGGAGGACAATTAATACTGAACAAACAAGAACTGAAACTATGAATTATGAAAGAGCTGCAGCATCTGAAACTGACCACAGTGAACATGTGACACAAACAGAACCACAGTGCTGCAGTTTCAGCTTCAGTTTGTCTTTTATAGATTAGGACTGAGCCTCTGAACATCCAAATGGGTCAAATCTGACCATGATAAAAAGCAGAGAAACAGCATTTTACCTGAATTATTCACATGTAATGATAGGATTAGCGGTCGAAAAGTTTTAGATCAGTATACGCTTTTGTCGCCAGTGACCGTTTAGTCTGTTTAATTTAGAATTCTGGTGTCATTAGTATATAATCATTTCGCCGCAATGTTTCTATGCGACCTCACCCTAAATCCAACATGCTGATTGTCTCTGCCAACTCACCATATATTTTTTATTAGTAGGTTTTTATTTTGATCAATTACTAGAAATTTCAGGCAACCCCATTTGAATTCCAGGCGACTCCACATGGGGTCCTGACCCCAAGGTTGAAAAACACTGGGTTAAAGTGTACAAAAATGTACGTCTTCATAAAGAAAAGTAAAAAAGATCTTTGAGGACGTTTAGAAAATTCATGGGAAAGAATGCTTCTCGGACCAAAACAGAGTTTGTTCAAGGTGCTCTTTGGAAAAAGGGATTCATAACGTAGATATCAAACTGGAAGAAAAATCCAAGGCACTCTCTTTAAACATTAAAATGCCTTTAGTAACCTGACACGGCCATACCTAGACCCAAAAAACACTGCTACGTGTTTTGGCTTCAAGCCTTCATCAGGAAGTCAAACAGGAGCCTGGAAAACTGTAGGTTTATATATACACTGACAGTCAGTAGAAACTCTGAGCTCTAAATGTCTGTATATTTCTACTTGTATAAATGTCTGCATATTTCTACTTGTGTAAATGTCTGTATATTTCTACTTGTATAAATGTCTGTATATTTCTACTTGTATAAATGTCTGTATATTTCTACTTGTATAAATGTCTGTATATTTCTACTTGTATAAATGTGTGTATATTTCTACTTGTATAAATGTCTGTATATTTCTGCTTGTATAAATGTCAGCATATTTCTGCTTGTATAAATGTGTGTATATTTCTACTTGTATAAATGTGTGTATATTTCTACTTGTATAAATGTGTGTATATTTCTACTTGTATAAATGTCTGTATATTTCTACTTGTATAAATGTCTGTATATTTCTACTTGTATAAATGTCTGTATATTTCTACTTGTATAAATGTCTGTATATTTCTACTTGTATAAATGTCTGTATATTTCTGCTTGTATAAATGTCAGCATATTTCTGCTTGTATAAATGTGTGTATATTTCTACTTGTATAAATGTCTGTATATTTCTACTTGTATAAATGTCTGTATATTTCTACTTGTATAAATGTCTGTATATTTCTACTTGTATAAATGTCTGTATATTTCTACTTGTACAAATGTCTGCATATTTCTACTTGTATAAATGTCTGCATATTTCTACTTGTATAAATGTCTGCATATTTCTACTTGTATAAATGTGTGTATATTTCTACTTGTATAAATGTGTGTATATTTCTACTTGTATAAATGTCTGTATATTTCTACTTGTATAAATGTCTGTATATTTCTACTTGTATAAATGTCTGTATATTTCTACTTGTATAAATGTCTGTATATTTCTACTTGTATAAATGTCTGTATATTTCTACTTGTATAAATGTCTGTATATTTCTACTTGTATAAATGTCTGTATATTTCTACTTGTATAAATGTCTGTATATTTCTACTTGTATAAATGTGTGTCTATTTCTACTTGTATAAATGTGTGCATATTTCTACTTGTATAAATGTCTGTATATTTCTACTTGTATAAATGTGTGTATATTTCTACTTGTATAAATGTGTGTATATTTCTACTTGTATAAATGTCTGTATATTTCTACTTGTATAAATGTCTGTATATTTCTACTTGTATAAATGTGTGTATATTTCTACTTGTATAAATGTCTGTATATTTCTACTTGTATAAATGTGTATATTTCTACTTGTAGTTGGCTGTAGTTCTTCCTAGTGTACTTCTTGCTGCCTTAGTGCTGCTCGTTCAGCTCATGCTCAGTTGTCCTGTTGTCTCGGTTCATTACACATGGGTCGCTCTGTTTGCTAAAGTGGACCAAATCCACACTGAGCAGTACTCAGAGGGTCTGTGCACAGTCTGAGGACTGGTTTGGAAGGCCTACATAAAGGCCCAAAAAAGGCCTCCACTGTTAGTCCAGTGACCGCATCATGACACATGTCTGTGGGTTGGACCTGGTATGGAGGAGACCGGTCTGAGCTCCAGTCACACAGCCAGGACTATGGATGGGCTGGTCCCAGACCTGGACCAGGACCAGGACAAGGACCAGGGCCAAGGCCAGGACCAGGACCAGGGCCAGGGCCAGGACCAGGGCCAAGGCCAGGACCAGGACCAGGGCCAGGGCCAAGGCCAGGACCAGGACCAGGACCAGGACCAGGACCGCGACTGTTGGACTGTGTGTTTGGCAGGTGCCATTTTCTTTTGTTCAGTTTTTTGTTTTGAAATTCTTCTGTAAACTTTACATTTTTGTTTCTGTGCCGATATCCCAAACAAATGATTCAGATGAAAAAATCCAGTTTAGGGTTTAAAATAAAAATTATGTCCAAAAATATGGTCTCAAAGTTTTCATTGACTGTGAGTGTAGTAGGATCTGACCAATAGGGATTCACCCACTGGGCGTGAAGACGACGGCCTGCAGAAGGTGTCCACATGTGAACGCTCAGCACATGGTGTCACCGCAGGTCAAAAGGTCATACACAAACAAGACAAATGCTGCGTTTCCACAACGTGGAACCAGCTCGACTCGGCTCGGCTCAACTCTGTATTCCTGCAGACTGCTTCCATTCCAGGATACTACTGACTTTACAGTACCTGGTCGTCATAGCGATGCGGCGTGTTGTTTCCGTGTCGTCTGCTCAGAGTTGCTGATAAACTCTCTCGTTGCGTGTTGTCTGGTCTGACTTTTTACGTCTTCCACCAAAGACTGAATCTCCTGGACCGACTCTGGTGTAGTTTTGGGCTGTTATCATGTGGATTAATGTACCCACAGATTTACTGTCCGTTAACTCATCTGTTTATGTAAAAGGGCGGGGCACAGAGACAACTGTCTGACCAATCAGTGGTCCGCAGTGTTTACGTCACCTTTTAGTATCTGGTCCCCAGTCCTGGAACCTCGGCGGAGGTGAGACCAAAACACTAGTACTGGGTACCAGATTCCAGGTCCTTTATCGTAATGGAAACGCAAAAGGCCGAGTTGAGTTGAGTCAGTACAACGCAGTGGAAACGCGGCATAATAGAAATATTTCCAAATATACTGTACATGAATAAATAACAGTTCAAAATGTCCTTCCTGATGAAGGCTTGAAGCGAAAACACGTAGAAGTGTTTTTTGGATCTAGATATGACCATGCCATGTTAATAAAGGCATTTTAATGTTTAAAGAGAGTGCCTTGGATTTTTCTTCCAGTTTAAGAGCTTTGAGGACGTCGGAGCCACGGAATAACGACCGACGCTCTATTTGAGATAATGAATTGAAGAGCGTGGGGAGGCCGCTGGGAGCACACTGGAGTGACGCGATAACAACAGAACTCAACAGAGCTCGTCTGATTCAATTACAAACGGAAGAGAAAAAAGAATAGAGCGAACGATGAGAGACCGATACAGAGGTGAATATGAACCGGAGTCAAATGTGAAGCTCCGAGGAGAATATGTGAGTGATTGGAAAATTGATCAAAAGAATGGGGGGGGGCACAAAGAGAAAGATGAAAATACAGAATGTGCAAGAAGAAATAAATAAGCTCAGTTCACCCAGGGGGCATGTGCAAGTAAGTACGGACCCATGTGACCACCGACCGCAGAGCCTCCGTGATCTACATATGTGAGACTACACACGTCTTCATTATCCCTGCTCATAAATAAATTACTATAGGGTTTTCAACCATTGCAGGAAATGCCTGGAGACACAAGGGTCTTAATAATGGATGATGCCCTGTCTCCTGGACAGCAGATTAGTGGATTAAAAAGAGTGTGTGGATGTGTGTGCTAGTTTATCGATGGCAAGTCCAGGAGTGGCTAAAGGCCAGCTCAAGAGCGATAGCCTTCTAATTAACTTCATTATCTAGCAGCCCATCGCTAATGGGAGATCTGCAACTGATTAAACCGCAACTTGCAGAGTTGTCAACAGAAGAGGAGAAGAGAAAGAAGGAGGAGGAAGAGGAGGAGGAGGGGAGGGGAGGGCTAAAGTAGGACAGGATAAGGAGGAGGAAATACAAGACGACTGCAATCGGAAAGGTGGAGAAGGAAAAAATCCAAAGAAGAAGAAGAGGTGGAGTAATGAGAGGAAAGGCAAGAAGCAGAAATCAATGTAAAAGAGAAAAAAACCCCTGAAGAGTCAAGAACAGCAGGAGAAAGCAGATGTCAAAAATAAGAAGAGGAGAGATTCAAGGTCGAGACACATGAAAAAGGCAAGAAAACGAGACGAGAAATAGAAGAAGAGAAGGAAACAGTGGAGGATGGGAGTAAAACTGAAGGAGGATTTGTTTTGGTTTTTTTTACCTTGACGGTCATCTCTGCAACAAAGATGGCAGTAAAGATGTAGTTGGAAATAGTAAGAAACAGCCTTTCCTGAAACAAAAGGAGAGAGGACATCAACTAAGAGAAGAGAGGGAGGAAAAGTGGGCTTAAAAGAGACAAAAGTGACAAACACAGAGTCGCTTTTCCATTGACCCTCAAACTGCACAAATATAACTGCCGCATAAAAATTTACCAAATGGAAAAACGACAATTTCACCAAAACGCTTGTTTTTTGATTAAATGTTTTTGAGCTGGAAAGAGGTGGTTTTTTGGACGTAGCACAATTGGTATATCATACAAAACTGCAATGGAAAGACCTTTTTCTGCAACTAGAGTCACGCGAATGAAAAAATAAAAATAAAAAATCAGATGTTGATGGACGTTACAACAAGCAAAGAAGAGTTTTACAAGACACATGGCGCTGATGTCAGCATATCAACTGTCTTTATACTAGCGGTATTGTACCCGTGGTGCCATTGTATGATAGCGCCCTTCTGTGGTGCAACAGCAGAATTGCACCCGTACGCCCTCCCGTGTTGCAACATCGGGACATGCGTCGGACACAGAACGTCCATTATAGTTGGATATGTGCCAAGTCTGAAGTAAACTGAAACAAAATTGATGTTTTTATAGACGTGAAAATTTCACCCATTATAACTAAATGGAGAAAAAAAGATTTAAAATAGTTATAAAAATTTTAACTTTGACCTATTTTTCCAAAAATGTAATGAGATCTATTCTGGGTCACTGGTCATCTCTAAACCCAGTTTGGTCTGAATTCAACCAACAGTTTTGCTGCTCGAGTGTTAAACTGTACCAGTGTAAACAGATGTAAACCAGTGTAAACAGATGTAAACCAGTGTAAACAGATGTAAACCAGTGTAAACAGATGTAAACCAGTGTAAACATATAACCCTGGAAGTCCTGCTTCCTCCAGTGCCCCTCCATGTCTTACCAGACTGCCTTGCAGAATCCTGGGCCTCTCCAGAGCCACCGTGATGCAGTTGAGAAAGATGAAGGCCAGGACCACGTAGTCAAAGAGCTTGTGTGCAATGATGGACTGGCAGAGGAGGCGGAACCTGAGGGGACAGACACAGGAGCTGTAGAGGACGCAGAGGACAAAGTAGCCGACACACTGTGGAGGAGGGGCCAAAGATGCATGATGTCACAGTTTAATTTACGCTACTAAAATATGAGGTAGAGTCCTTTAAATTACATCTATCCAATGACACGATAGACTGAAGGAATACGTGGACTCATGGGTTAACCCTTCAACTCCTGATGTGTCTGTGGTGAGCGTTCTGAATGTAGGATTTATTTGTAAAATTCATAAAAAATCAACCGTTAGCTCAATCAGAAATATTTCCTATCATGTTGATAGAATAGACCTTGTTCTTTCCATAGACATCTGAGCATGCTCAGTTCACCCATCCCCACCTGTGGAATGGGGGGTAAAACACAGAGCAGTGAGTGAGACCGATTCAGCAAAAACAGACGGTTTGGGGTTTGTTTCTTTACACTGTTTTCTTTGCAATTTTTTATTATTTTTTATTGTTTTTTTTACTGTTGTGTCAGAGTTGTGGTGATTTTCCTGTACTTTTTACTGTGTTTTAACTGAGTTTTGACCGTGTAACTGCTTTTTGGAGTTCAACCAGGTGTCAAAAAGCAGCTGGACTGATTTAGAAAAAACAGCCCAAAACAAAAACTACTGGGACCAAATTCAGATACTTCTTGCTCATTTTAGTCCTTTTTCTTTTTTTTTTTGCATTTTTTTCATGTTATTGATTATTTTGTAAATGTTTTATTTGTTCTTCTGAATTTTTTTTTTAATCTTATTATTTTTTCTTCAAGTGATGGTGGCTTATTACCTCCGCCAAGGAGGTTCTGTTTTTGTCTGTCCATTACAAGATAACTCCAAAAGTTATGGATGGATTTGGATGAAATTTTCAGGAAATGTTGATTCTGGCACAAGAAACAAATGATTAAATTTTGGTGGTGATATGGGGGGGGGGGGGCACTGATCTGCCTTGGTGGAGCTCTGCGCTCTCTGAGTGCTTCTAGTTTTGTTCATGTTACTTATTATCTTGGTGGATTATTATTCATTTTTGTTGATTTTATTGACCACATTGGCTGTTTTTTGTGCATTTTGTTGCTTATTTTACTCTTTTTACTTCATTTTAGTCAGTTTTTTGCATATTTTTTCATGTTATTATTTTATTTGCTTTTTTGTTTAGTTTTCTACATTTATTCCCTCTACCAATGAGGTTCTGTTTTTGTTGGCATTGGTTTGTCTGTCTGTGTGTGCAAGACAGCTCCAAAAGTTATGGATGGAATTGGATGAAAATTTCAGGAAATGTTGATACTGGCACAAGGAACAAATGATTACATTTTGGTGGTGATATGGGGGGGGCACTGCTCTGCCTTGGTGGAGGTCTGCGCTCTCTGAGTGCTTTTCTAGTTGTTCATTTTGTTAATCACTTTGGCTGTTTTTGTGCATTTTGTTGCTTATTTTATTCTTTTGACTGTAACTACTTTTTTGGCATTCAACCTGGCGTCAAAAAGCCTGATTTATTAAAAAAACGAGCCCAAAACATAAACTCCTGGGCCCAAATTCATAATCGTTGTTGTTCAGTGTGTTCCAGTTCCAGCTGATGTTCTTATTGCTGTCCATTCTAGTGCCTTATTTAGTCCAAAGCCGTCAAACTTCAGTTCCCCTTTGTCTTTTTCTGTTCTTCCACCTGTTTCGACAACAGTTCTCAGCAGAACCATTACCTGGAATTAGGGCTCAGGGGTTAAAGGGTGAAAGAAAAGAATGTGGGTTTCCTGTTGACATTTTGAAAATCCTGCAGGACTTAACGAACCACATGACAGAACAATCCTCCGTCTTATGAATATGTACCTTATTATTCTGTAGAACCTCGGTTAACAAGCTGTTTCACACTTGTAATTAGCCTGTGTTACTAAAAAACCTAAATGCAAAAGGCCTCCTTTTTATGGCTCAAATCAACAGGACATGATGTTAAGGGAATACAAACATCAGCTGCTTTGCATTTCACAGAATTCAGTCTGCAGTCACGGCTTATGAGTTTGTTTATGCATGGGAAAAAGTTGGCACTGGCCTAAAAAACAGAGTGAAGGACCACCAAGGCTCACAGAAAAAAACAAAAAAACCCACTGTTCAATAATGTAAAAGTGCAGCCTCTTCTGAACTTCTCTCATGTATACGGTCAACTCCATATGCATTTGGACGGTGGACACTAAATGTTGTAATGCTGCCTCTGTACACGACCACAGTGGACCTGAGACAAAACAATCAAGTTTCAGCTTTAATTCCAGGGGTTTAACAAAAATACTGCACTAACCGTTTAGGAATTATAACAGTTTTAACTGCAGTTTCTCATTTTCAGAGGCTCAAAAGGAACCGGAAAACTGATGCATCCTGTTCCCTGGTTATTTAACCACAAATGAAGCAGATAAAAGGTCTGGAGTTGATTCCAGATGATGAAATTACATCTGGTAGTTGTCAGGCAGAAACCTCTAATGTCCAAAACAGTTATTTTTAAGCAAACTGGAAAAATTATGTATATTCTAAATAAATTAATGCCGATAAAAGATGTAGTCACAAACTGTTTTATACATTTTCATTGGTTAAATATTTCTAAAACCATAAAGACTGACCAATAGAATAATTTTATGACGAAAAAAGCCCAACAGTGACGTCAGGAGATACATGTTATTAACCATCAAAATATGGAACATTATAAGGAAAGGCACATTTTTAATATTTCAAAAAATTTGACAAAAATTCAAAAATCTAAATTTGTCCAAACTGTGAACAAACTTTGTAGATACTGTCCCAAGAAAGATACATATACAACTAGAAATTAACCTGATCATTAGTTTCATTAGTTCAGAGAAGATGTTGAAAGAAATTGCTAATGATGACGATGACAACATTGGACGCAGCGCCTTCACAGTAGTTCATGGCCTATCGGCTGGTGAGCTAAAATGTGTTTTATTAAATTAAAAAACCTCAAAGTCTGACCCAATCAAAACCTGACATGGTAGACATCCATCAAAAGTTCTATTTGACCTCAGACCTGCTCAACAGAAGAAATATTAAATATGCCCCACTAGATTACTTATGACAGATTCCAAATAAAAGAGAGAAGCTTGGGGAAAAAAAATGACTTTTCCTACTTTCAGAGACTTTA
Organism: Sphaeramia orbicularis; assembly: GCF_902148855.1. Taxonomy (NCBI): domain Eukaryota; kingdom Metazoa; phylum Chordata; class Actinopteri; order Kurtiformes; family Apogonidae; genus Sphaeramia; species Sphaeramia orbicularis. The sequence goes on from NC_043957.1 coordinate 638,784, forward strand.
ATGCAAGTCCGTAAGAGTCTGGGCTTTTTGGAGCAGAATCTAGTGCAGGGTTCTCAAACTCCTGTTCTTTCAGGTTCCACATTCAGTCTGATCTGATCTGCAGTGGACCCAACCAGTCAAATAAGAACAGAAGAACCCAGAAATAATGACAGCTCCAAATTTTTGTCTTTGTTTTAGTGACACCCCCCCCCCCCAATTAAGTTATGAAAATACTTACTTTTATAAACTAGTCAAACAAAAAAGATGTGAATAACCTGAAAAAAACGGACATTTCTTCGTAAAATCAGTGTAATTTTCTCAGTCTTCTTCCTCCACTTCTCATTAGTCCATGTGCATTCTGGATCAGATCTCCAAAGACACTAAACACTGAGGAACAGGAAGAAAAGAGTTCAAACTGGACTGAATTTAATACAGACATTTCAGGTTGGACACATTTGTTCAGGTTAGTCACAGTTTATTGGTACAGGAGAGTTTGGAAATGGAAAGATTTTCAGAATTTAATGTTATTTTTTGCACTATAACAGACAAACATTTGCAGTTGTCATTATTTATAGGTTTGTTCCTGCAGTATTCTGTTGGTTTCTGTAAAGTGCCTTCAGTCTGGTTTTGACCAACTCTATATGTAAAGTGTCATGAAAGAACTTTTGTTATGATCTGGCGCTATAGAAATAAAATTTGACTGTTTGATTGATTGAGGTTTAGTGTAATATTATTTTTTCCATCAAACCCAGCAGTAAATCTGCAGTGGTTCTTTTGTGTGGGTTCTTCTGCTGTTATTATTGGACTGTAGATCAGATTGGTCTGGATGTGGAACCCACACTAACATGAGTTCCACAGCCTGGACTGTGGAATTTATACACTTTGGAAATTCATCCCAGGGGTCGGACTGGAACCTTTGGAGGGACGCATTTGGCCCCCGGGACGCATGTTTGACAGCCCTGATCTAGTGGCTATCAGTGGAATTACACCTTCAAGACACTCCCACACTGGCCTTCTTTTGGAGCGGAGGTCTTCGCCCCTCAGTTTAGATACAACTGTCTTAGAAACGGAGTCAGATAATGTCCTCCAGCTCCAAACAGAGACATGGACAAAAGCTTTATGTAAACACACAAGCACATGCAAACCTTATATAGACAACCTGCTCCAAAAAACTGAACTAATTTTACTGAAACTGTCCAACTTGCATGAACTAAATACCAGAGTTGTACCAGGCTCTGAATGCTCTAAAACACTAAAAAACTGTCCGACTCATTTGAGTTCAGTTCCACATTCAGCCTAATATGAAATAAAGTGGGCCGGACCAGTAAAATAATGTAAATAATAGGATAAGAACTGGCAAATAATATCAACTCCAAAGTTTTCTCTGTGTTTTTGAGTCAAAAAAGTCAAATTCCATAAAGAAAATGTTTTCATCTACGAACTGTACTTGAACACAACATGAACAAATATGAACAACCTGAAAATTCTGAAGAAAAGTAAGTGTAATTTTAACAATATTCCACCTCAGTTTATCATTTACACATGTGCATCACAACTTACAGATCCCAGTGGATCTACAAACACACAACATTTAAAAACAGGCAGAATATTGTTCAAATATTACAGACTTCTCTGGAGACAGTTCAGGTTGTTCATATTATTTGTGAAAGGCTAGTCTGTAAATGTAAACATTTTTGTGTAATTTTACTTTTTTGACACTCAAACAAAAAGAAAAATGAGCTTTTTTTCATTATTTATAGGTTATTATGATAGTATTTGACTGGTCTGACCCACTTTAGATTAAACATCCTTGATTGTTTATATCTTCGGTGTAGTTTTTGCATTTCACTAATTCATCCCAGGGCTGGATTGGACCCTTTGGTGGGCCGGATTTGGTTTGACACCTGTGATCTAAAACATACTGAATGAACCAACTCAACTTTTTTTTTTTATAAAGCACTTTAAAAACAACACAGTTGGTCAAAGTGCTGTACACAGACCTAAGAACAAATAAAACATAAACAAAATGAAAACAATAAAAGTAATTACACATTCAACAAATAAAAACCAAAGAGAAAAAATATGTTTTACGAGAGGATTACCAGATTGGTTTTAGTTACAAACATCTAATCCTTACCTTGATATAAAACACCTATATAGAGTTCCTCATGGTCTATTGAGGACTTGCAGCTGACGTCACTGGTCATGTGATTGTTGTTTACACCTCCATATTGGTAGGCATGTTATCTGGATCCACAAAGTCACAACTGTTGCTTTATAGCGTGTTTTTCTTTGGACTGGTGTTTGTGTGTTTTGTTATTCGTGGATATGTCTGCTTGTGATAAAGGCACCATATGCCACGTTTCCACTCCGTGGTACCGGCTCGGTTCGACTCGACTCGGCCTTTTTGCGTTTCCATTACGAAAAAGGACCTGGAATCTAGTACCCAGTACTTCATTTTTGGTCTCACCTCTGCTGAGGTTCCAGGACTGGGGAACAGACACTAAACTGCAATGTGTAAACACTGCAGACCACTGATTGGTCAGAGAGTCGTCTCTGTGACCCGCCCTTTTACAAAAAACAGATGCAGAAGTGGACAGTAAATGTAGCGGTAGGTGAATCCACATGATGACAGTCTGTAAAACTACACCATCCAGTCAGGAGGTTCAGTCTGTGGTGGCCGACGAAAAAATTCAGCATGAGTTTGACCAGACAACAGGCAACGAGCGAGTTTATCAGCAACTGTGAGAAGAGCACACAGAAGGAACGCACCGCATCGCTATGACGACAAGGGACTGGAAAGTCTGTAGTATCCTGGAATGGAAACGGTCTGCAGGAACAGTATCTGGTACCCGAGTTGAGCCGGTTCCACGTAGTGGAAATGCGGCAATAGATGAGTTTCAGGGTTCACTACCAACAGTGATGTGCCAAACTGGGAGGTAAAAACAGAAGTCCCAGCTCACATCAGCCATACACCTGCAGGCTGTGCCCTGGAACTGGTGAACGAGCCCGTACGTTAGCTGTAAACGGTCCCATACGTTAGCTGTAAACAGTCCCATACGTTAGCTGTAAACGGTCCCATACGTTAGCTGTAAACGGTCCCATATGTTCGCTGTAAACGGTCCCATATGTTTGCTGTAAAACGGTCCCATATGTTAGCTATAAACGGTCCCATATGTTCACTGTAAACTATCCCATATGTTCACTGTAAACGGTCCCATACGTTAGCTGTAAACAGTCCCATATGTTCGCTGTAAAACGGTCCCATATGTTAGCTGTAAACAGTCCCATATGTTAGCTATAAACGGTCCCATATGTTCACTGTAAACTGTCCCATATGTGAGCTGTAAACGGTCCCATAAGTTAGCTGTAAACAGTCCCAAAAGTTCACTGTAAACGGTCCCATACGTTCGCTGTAAACGGTCCCATATCTTCGCTGTAAACGGTCCCATATGTTAGCTGTAAAACGGTCCCATATGTTCGCTGTAAACGGTCCCATATGTTTGCTGTAAAACGGTCCCATATGTTAGCTGTAAACAGTCCCATATGTTAGCTGTAAAACGGTCCCATATGTTAGCTATAAACGGTCCCATATGTTCACTGTAAACTGTCCCATATGTTCACTGTAAACGGTCCCATACGTTAGCTGTAAACAGTCCCATATGTTCGCTGTAAAACGGTCCCATATGTTAGCTGTAAACAGTCCCATATGTTAGCTGTAAAACGGTCCCATATGTTAGCTATAAACGGTCCCATATGTTCACTGTAAACTGTCCCATATGTTCACTGTAAACGGTCCCATACGTTAGCTGTAAACAGTCCCAAAAGTTCACTGTAAACGGTCCCATATGTTCGCTGTAAACGGTCCCATATGTTAGCTGTAAAACGGTCCCATATGTTCGCTGTAAACGGTCCCATATGTTCGCTGTAAAACGGTCCCATATGTTAGCTGTAAACAGTCCCATATGTTAGCTGTAAAATGGTCCCATATGTTAGCTATAAACGGTCCCATATGTTCACTGTAAACAGTCCCATATGTTCGCTGTAAAACGGTCCCATATGTTAGCTGTAAACAGTCCCATATGTTAGCTGTAAAACGGTCCCATATGTTAGCTATAAACGGTCCCATATGTTCACTGTAAACGGTCCCATACGTTAGCTGTAAACAGTCCCAAAAGTTCGCTGTAAACGGTCCCATATCTTCGCTGTAAACGGTCCCATATGTTCGCTGTAAACGGTCCCATATGTTAGCTGTAAAACGGTCCCGTATGTTAGCTATAAACGGTCCCATATGTTCGCTGTAAACTGTCCCATATGTTCACTGTAAACGGTCCCATACGTTCGCTGTAAACGGTCCCATATCTTCACTGTAAACGGTCCCATATGTTCGCTATAAACGGTCCCATATGTTCGCTGTAAACTGTCCCATATGTTCACTGTAAACGGTCCCATACGTTCGCTGTAAACGGTCCCATATCTTCACTGTAAACGGTCCCATATGTTCGCTGTAAAACAGTCCCATATGTTAGCTGTAAAACGGTCCCATATGTTAGCTGTAAAACGGTCCCATATGTTAGCTGTAAAACGGTCCCATATGTTAGCTGTAAACGGTCCCATATGTTTGCTGTAAACAGTCCCATACATTAGCTGTAAATGGTCCCATATGTTAGCTGTAAAACGGTCCCATATGTTAGCTGTAAAACAGTCCCATATGTTCGCTGTAAACGGTCCCATATGTTTGCTGTAAAACGGTCCCATATGTTAGCTGTAAAACGGTCCCATATGTTAGCTGTAAACGGTCCCATACGTTCGCTGTAAACAGTCCCATACATTAGCTGTAAATGGTCCCATATGTTAGCTGTAAAACGGTCCCATATGTTAGCTGTAAAACAGTCCCATATGTTCGCTGTAAACGGTCCCATATGTAAGCTGTAAAATGCTCCCATTTGTTCGCTGTAAACGGTCCCATATGTTCGCTGTAAAACGGTCCCATATGTTCGCTGTAAACGGTCCCATATGTTCGCTGTAAAACGGTCCCATATGTTTGCTGTAAACGGTCCCATATGTTCACTGTAAACAGTCCCATATGTTCGCTGTAAACGGTCCCATATGTTCGCTGTAAACGGTCCCATATGTTTGCTGTAAACGGTCCCATATATTCGCTGTAAACAGTCCCATATGTTTGCTGTAAAACGGCCCCATATGTTAGCTGTAAATGGTCCCATATGTTAGCTGTAAACGGTCCCATATGTTTGCTGTAAAACGGTCCCATATGTTCGCTGTAAACGGTCCCATATGTTTGCTGTAAACGGTCCCATATGTGAGCTGTAAATGGTCCCATATGTGAGCTGTAAACGGTCCTATATGTGAGCTGTAAAACGGTCCCATATGTTCGCTGTAAACGGTCCCATATGTTCGCTGTAAACGGTCCCATATGTTCGCTGTAAATGGTCCCATATGTTCGCTGTAAACGGTCCCATATGTTAGCTGTAAAACGGTCCCATATGTTAGCTGTAAAACGGTCCCATATGTTAGCTGTAAACAGTCCCATACATTAGCTGTAAATGGTCCCATATGTTAGCTGTAAAACGGTCCCATATGTTAGCTGTAAAACGGTCCCATATGTTCGCTGTAAAACGGTCCCATATGTTTGCTGTAAATCGGTCCCATACGTTAGCTGTAAAACGGTCCCATATGTTCGCTGTAAACGGTCCCATATGTTAGCTATAAAACGGTCCCATATGTTCGCTGTAAACGGTCCCATATGTTCGCTGTAAACGGTCCCATATGTTAGCTGTAAACGGTCCCATATATTCGCTGTAAACGGTCCCATATGTTTGCTGTAAAACGGTCCCATATGTTCGCTGTAAACGGTCCCATATGTTCGCTGTAAACGGTCCCATATGTTAGCTATAAAACGGTCCCATATGTTTGCTGTAAACGGTCCCATATGTTCGCTGTAAACGGTCCCATATGTTCGCTGTAAACGGTCCCATATGTTCGCTGTAAAACGGTCCCATATGTTCGCTGTAAACGGTCCCATATGTTAGCTGTAAAACAGTCCCATATGTTCGCTGTAAACGGTCCCATATGTTCGCTGTAAAACGGTCCCATATGTTTGCTGTAAACGGTCCCATATGTTCGCTGTAAACGGTCCCATATGTTCGCTGTAAACGGTCCCATATGTTCGCTGTAAACGGTCCCATATGTTAGCTGTACAACGGTCCCATATGTTCGCTGTAAACGGTCCCATATGTTTGCTGTAAAACGGTCCCATATGTTTGCTGTAAACGGTCCCATATGTTCGCTGTAAATGGTCCCACATGTTAGCTGTAAAACGGTCCCATATGTTTGCTGTAAACGGTCCCATATGTTTGCTGTAAATGGTCCCACATGTTAGCTGTAAAACGGTCTTATATGTTCGCTGTAAAACGGTCCCATATGTTCGCTGTAAACGGTCCCATATGTTCGCTGTAAAACGGTCCCATATGTTCGCTGTAAACGGTCCCATATGTTCGCTGTAAAACGGTCCCATATGTTCGCTGTAAACGGTCCCATATGTTAGCTGTAAAACGGTCCCATATGTTCGCTGTAAACGGTCCCATATGTTCGCTGTAAAACGGTCCCATATGTTTGCTGTAAACGGTCCCATATGTTCGCTGTAAATGGTCCCACATGTTAGCTGTAAAACGGTCCCATATGTTTGCTGTAAACGGTCCCATATGTTTGCTGTAAATGGTCCCACATGTTAGCTGTAAAACGGTCTTATATGTTCGCTGTAAAACGGTCCCATATGTTCGCTGTAAACGGTCCCATATGTTCGCTGTAAAACGGTCCCATATGTTCACTGTAAACGGTCCCATATGTTAGCTGTAAAACGGTCCCATATGTTCGCTGTAAAACGGTCCCATATGTTTGCTGTAAACGGTCCCATATGTTCGCTGTAAATGGTCCCACATGTTAGCTGTAAAACGGTCCCATATGTTTGCTGTAAACGGTCCCATATGTTAGCTGTAAATGGTCCCACATGTTAGCTGTAAAACAGTCCCATGTTTGCTGTAAACGGTCCCATATGTTAGCTGTAAATGGTCCCACATGTTAGCTGTAAAACGGTCCCATATGTTCGCTGTAAACGGTCCCATATGTTCGCTGTAAAACGGTCCCATATGTTCGCTGTAAACGGTCCCATATGTTCGCTGTAAACGGTCCCATATGTTCCCTGTAAACGGTCCCATATGTTCGCTGTAAACGGTCCCATATGTTAGCTGTACAACGGTCCCATATGTTCGCTGTAAACGGTCCCATATGTTAGCTGTAAAACGGTCCCATATGTTTGCTGTAAACGGTCCCATATGTTCGCTGTAAATGGTCCCACATGTTAGCTGTAAAACGGTCCCATATGTTTGCTGTAAACGGTCCCATATGTTTGCTGTAAATGGTCCCACATGTTAGCTGTAAAACGGTCTTATATGTTCGCTGTAAAACGGTCCCATATGTTCGCTGTAAACGGTCCCATATGTTCGCTGTAAAACGGTCCCATATGTTCGCTGTAAACGGTCCCATATGTTCGCTGTAAAACGGTCCCATATGTTCGCTGTAAACGGTCCCATATGTTACCTTTAAAACGGTCCCATATGTTCGCTGTAAACGGTCCCATATGTTCGCTGTAAAACGGTCCCATATGTTTGCTGTAAACGGTCCCATATGTTCGCTGTAAATGGTCCCACATGTTAGCTGTAAAACGGTCCCATATGTTTGCTGTAAATGGTCCCACATGTTAGCTGTAAAACGGTCTTATATGTTCGCTGTAAAACGGTCCCATATGTTCGCTGTAAACGGTCCCATATGTTCGCTGTAAAACGGTCCCATATGTTCACTGTAAACGGTCCCATATGTTAGCTGTAAAACGGTCCCATATGTTCGCTGTAAAACGGTCCCATATGTTTGCTGTAAACGGTCCCATATGTTCGCTGTAAATGGTCCCACATGTTAGCTGTAAAACGGTCCCATATGTTTGCTGTAAACGGTCCCATATGTTAGCTGTAAATGGTCCCACATGTTAGCTGTAAAACAGTCCCATGTTTGCTGTAAACGGTCCCATATGTTAGCTGTAAATGGTCCCACATGTTAGCTGTAAAACGGTCCCATATGTTTGCTGTAAACGGTCCCATATGTTCACTGTAAACGGTCCCATATGTTAGCTGTAAAACGGTCCCATATGTTCGCTGTAAACGGTCCCACATGTTAGCTGTAAAACGGTCCCATATGTTCGCTGTAAACGGTCCCATATGTTCGCTGTAAATGGTCCCACATGTTAGCTGTAAAACGGTCCCATATGTTTGCTGTAAACGGTCCCATATGTTAGCTGTAAAACGGTCCCATATGTTCGCTGTAAACAGTCCCATATGTTCGCTGTAAAACGGTCCCATATGTTCGCTGTAAACGGTCCCATATGTTCGCTGTAAACGGTCCCATATGTTAGCTGTAAAACGGTCCCATATGTTCGCTGTAAACGGTCCCATATGTTCGCTGTAAAATGGTCCCATATGTTCGCTGTAAACGGTCCCATATGTTCGCTGTAAACGGTCCCATATGTTAGCTGTAAAACGGTCCCATATGTTCGCTGTAAACGGTCCCATATGTTAGCTATAAAACGGTCCCATATGTGCGCTGTAAACGGTCCCATATGTTCGCTGTAAACGGTCCCATATGTTAGCTATAAAACGGTCCCATATGTTAGCTGTAAACGGTCCCATATGTTAGCTGTAAAACGGTCCCATATGTTCGCTGTAAACGGTCCCATATGTTAGCTGTAAAACGGTCCCATATGTTCGCTGTAAACGGTCCCATATGTTAGCTGTAAACGGTCCCATATATTCGCTGTAAACGGTCCCATATGTTCGCTGTAAACGGTCCCATATGTTTGCTGTAAAACGGTCCCATATGTTCGCTGTAAACGGTCCCATATGTTCGCTGTAAACGGTCCCATATGTTCGCTGTAAACGGTCCCATATGTTAGCTGTAAAACGGTCCCATATGTTCGCTGTAAACGGTCCCATATGTTAGCTGTAAAACGGTCCCATATGTTTGCTGTAAACGGTCCCATATGTTCGCTGTAAATGGTCCCACATGTTAGCTGTAAACGGTCCCATATGTTCGCTGTAAACGGTCCCATATGTTCGCTGCAAACGGTCCCACATGTTAGCTGTAAAACGGTCCCATATGTTTGCTGTAAACGGTCCCATATGTTCGCTGTAAATGGTCCCACATGTTAGCTGTAAAACGGTCTTATATGTTCGCTGTAAAACGGTCCCATATGTTCGCTGTAAACGGTCCCATATGTTCGCTGTAAAACGGTCCCATATGTTCACTGTGAACGGTCCCATATGTTAGCTGTAAAACGGTCCCATATGTTCGCTGTAAACGGTCCCATATGTTCGCTGTAAACGGCCCCATATGTTCGCTGTAAAACGGTCCCATATGTTCGCTGTAAACGGTCCCATATGTTCGCTGTAAACGGTCCCATATGTTCGCTGTAAAACGGTCCCATATGTTAGCTGTAAAACGGTCCCATATGTTCGCGGTAAACGGTCCCATATGTTCGCTGTAAAACGGTCCCATATGTTCGCTGTAAACGGTCCCATATGTTAGCTGTAATACGGTCCCATATGTTAGCTGTAAAACGGTCCCATATGTTCGCTGTAAACGGTCCCATATGTTCGCTGTAAACGGCCCCATATGTTCGCTGTAAAACGGTCCCATATGTTTGCTGTAAACGGTCCCATATGTTCGCTGTAAACGGTCCCATATGTTCGCTGTAAAACGGTCCCATATGTTCGCTGTAAACGGTCCCATATGTTAGCTGTAAAACGGTCCCATATGTTCGCTGTAAACGGTCCCATATGTTCGCTGTAAAACGGTCCCATATGTTCGCTGTAAACGGTCCCATATGTTCGCTGTAAACGGTCCCATATGTTAGCTGTAAAACGGTCCCATATGTTAGCTGTAAAACGGTCCCATATGTTCGCTGTAAACGGCCCCATATGTTCGCTGTAAACGGTCCCATATGTTCGCTGTAAACGGTCCCATATGTTAGCTGTAAAACGGTCCCATATGTTAGCTGTAAAACGGTCCCATATGTTCGCTGTAAACGGCCCCATATGTTCGCTGTAAAACGGTCCCATATGTTTGCTGTAAACGGTCCCATATGTTCGCTGTAAACGGTCCCATATGTTCGCTGTAAAACGGTCCCATATGTTCGCTGTAAACGGTCCCATATGTTCGCTGTAAAACGGTCCCATATGTTCGCTGTAAACGGTCCCATATGTTCGCTGTAAACGGTCCCATATGTTAGCTGTAAAACGGTCCCATATGTTAGCTGTAAAACGGTCCCATATGTTTGCTGTAAACAGCCCCATATGTTAGCTGTAAAACGGTCCCATATGTTTGCTGTAAATGGTCCCATATGTTCGCTGTAAAACGGTCCCATATGTTCGCTGTAAACGGTCCCATATGTTCACTGTAAAACGGTCCCATATGTTTGCTGTAAACGGTCCCATATGTTCACTGTAAACGGTCCCATATGTTTGCTGTAAACGGTCCCATATGTTTGCTGTAAACGGTCCCATATGTTCGCTGTAAACGGTCCCATATGTTCGCTGTAAACGGCCCCATATGTTCGCTGTAAAACGGTCCCATATGTTCGCTGTAAACGGTCCCATATGTTAGCTGTAAACGGTCCCATATGTTCGCTGTAAAACGGTCCCATATGTTCGCTGTAAACGGTCCCATATGTTAGCTGTAAAACGGTCCCATATGTTCGCTGTAAACGGTCCCATATGTTCGCTGTAAAACGGTCCCATATGTTCGCTGTAAACGGTCCCATATGTTCGCTGTAAACGGTCCCATATGTTAGCTGTAAAACGGTCCCATATGTTAGCTGTAAAACGGTCCCATATGTTCGCTGTAAACGGCCCCATATGTTCGCTGTAAACGGTCCCATATGTTCGCTGTAAACGGTCCCATATGTTAGCTGTAAAACGGTCCCATATGTTAGCTGTAAAACGGTCCCATATGTTCGCTGTAAACGGCCCCATATGTTCGCTGTAAAACGGTCCCATATGTTTGCTGTAAACGGTCCCATATGTTCGCTGTAAAACGGTCCCATATGTTCGCTGTAAACGGTCCCATATGTTCGCTGTAAAACGGTCCCATATGTTCGCTGTAAACGGTCCCATATGTTCGCTGTAAACGGTCCCATATGTTAGCTGTAAAACGGTCCCATATGTTAGCTGTAAAACGGTCCCATATGTTTGCTGTAAACGGCCCCATATGTTAGCTGTAAAACGGTCCCATATGTTTGCTTTAAATGGTCCCATATGTTCGCTGTAAAACGGTCCCATATGTTCGCTGTAAACGGCCCCATATGTTCGCTGTAAAACGGTCCCATATGTTTGCTGTAAACGGTCCCATATGTTCGCTGTAAAACGGTCCCATATGTTCGCTGTAAACGGTCCCATATGTTCGCTGTAAAACGGTCCCATATGTTCGCTGTAAACGGTCCCATATGTTCGCTGTAAACGGTCCCATATGTTAGCTGTAAAACGGTCCCATATGTTAGCTGTAAAACGGCCCCATATGTTTGCTGTAAACGGCCCCATATGTTAGCTGTAAAACGGTCCCATATGTTTGCTGTAAATGGTCCCATATGTTCGCTGTAAAACGGTCCCATATGTTCGCTGTAAACGGTCCCATATGTTCGCTGTAAAACGGTCCCATATGTTTGCTGTAAACGGTCCCATATGTTCACTGTAAACGGTCCCATATGTTTGCTGTAAACGGTCCCATATGTTTGCTGTAAACGGTCCCATATGTTCGCTGTAAAACGGTCCCATATGTTCGCTGTAAACGGTCCCATATGTTCGCTGTAAACGGTCCCATATGTTAGCTGTAAAACGGTCCCATATGTTAGCTGTAAAACGGTCCCATATGTTTGCTGTAAACGGCCCCATATGTTAGCTGTAAAACGGTCCCATATGTTTGCTGTAAATGGTCCCATATGTTCGCTGTAAAACGGTCCCATATGTTCGCTGTAAACGGTCCCATATGTTCACTGTAAAACGGTCCCATATGTTTGCTGTAAACGGTCCCATATGTTCACTGTAAACGGTCCCATATGTTTGCTGTAAACGGTCCCATATGTTTGCTGTAAACGGTCCCATATGTTCGCTGTAAACGGTCCCATATGTTCGCTGTAAACGGCCCCATATGTTCGCTGTAAAACGGTCCCATATGTTCGCTGTAAACGGTCCCATATGTTAGCTGTAAACGGTCCCATATGTTCGCTGTAAAACGGTCCCATATGTTCGCTGTAAACGGTCCCATATGTTAGCTGTAAAACGGTCCCATATGTTCGCTGTAAACGGTCCCATATGTTCGCTGTAAAACGGTCCCATATGTTCGCTGTAAACGGTCCCATATGTTCGCTGTAAACGGTCCCATATGTTAGCTGTAAAACGGTCCCATATGTTAGCTGTAAAACGGTCCCATATGTTCGCTGTAAACGGCCCCATATGTTCGCTGTAAACGGTCCCATATGTTCGCTGTAAACGGTCCCATATGTTAGCTGTAAAACGGTCCCATATGTTAGCTGTAAAACGGTCCCATATGTTCGCTGTAAACGGCCCCATATGTTCGCTGTAAAACGGTCCCATATGTTTGCTGTAAACGGTCCCATATGTTCGCTGTAAAACGGTCCCATATGTTCGCTGTAAACGGTCCCATATGTTCGCTGTAAAACGGTCCCATATGTTCGCTGTAAACGGTCCCATATGTTCGCTGTAAACGGTCCCATATGTTAGCTGTAAAACGGTCCCATATGTTAGCTGTAAAACGGTCCCATATGTTTGCTGTAAACGGCCCCATATGTTAGCTGTAAAACGGTCCCATATGTTTGCTGTAAATGGTCCCATATGTTCGCTGTAAAACGGTCCCATATGTTCGCTGTAAACGGCCCCATATGTTCGCTGTAAAACGGTCCCATATGTTTGCTGTAAACGGTCCCATATGTTCGCTGTAAAACGGTCCCATATGTTCGCTGTAAACGGTCCCATATGTTCGCTGTAAAACGGTCCCATATGTTCGCTGTAAACGGTCCCATATGTTCGCTGTAAACGGTCCCATATGTTAGCTGTAAAACGGTCCCATATGTTAGCTGTAAAACGGCCCCATATGTTTGCTGTAAACGGCCCCATATGTTAGCTGTAAAACGGTCCCATATGTTTGCTGTAAATGGTCCCATATGTTCGCTGTAAAACGGTCCCATATGTTCGCTGTAAACGGTCCCATATGTTCGCTGTAAAACGGTCCCATATGTTTGCTGTAAACGGTCCCATATGTTCACTGTAAACGGTCCCATATATTCGCTGTAAACGGTCCCATATGTTTGCTGTAAACAGTCCCATATGTTCGCTGTAAATGGTCCCACATGTTAGCTGTAAAACGGTCTTATATGTTCACTGTAAACGCTCCATGAACTGTCTGTGTCCTAAAGCCCCTCCCATCTTCATCATGTGACTGGACCTCATGTGGAAGGCTGTCCCATAGTTAAAGCAGACCGGCACAGACGGGGGGGGGGGGGGGGGGGGGGCAGTATTGTCTCCAGCTCCAGCTGAACTCAGCGGTGTTGCCCGCCGTAGCTCCGCCCACTTCCATCTGCCTCACCCAGCTGAGGAAACTCAAAGGGAGCAGGTAGATCCACAACCATTGTGTCTGTAGGTGATAGTCCAGGGGAAGTCCTCCTGGAGGTTTAAAGGGTCTGCAGCACCAGACCACATGAGGACTGTTCTGTTTTTACACACCGCTAAGGCTACAGGCACGCAGGCTAACTGTACTGAGAAGCTAGGCTAACGATACTGAGAATCTAGGCTAACTACACTGAGAAGCTAGGTTAACTACACTGAGAAGCTAGGCTAACTATACTGAGAAGCTAGGTTAACTATACTGAGAAGCTAGGCTAACTACACTGAGAAGCTAGGTTAACTATACTGAGAAGCTAGGCTAACTACACTGAGAAGCTAGGCTAACTATACTGAGAAGCTAGGCTAACTATATTGAAAAGCTAGGCTAACTATACTGAGAAGCTAGGCTAACTATACTGAGAAGCTAGGTTAACTATACTGAGAAGCTAGGCTAACTATACTGAGAAGCTAGGCTAACCGCAGTAATAACTATATTCAGAAGCACCGCTGCCACCAGTGGAACCCAGCGGTCTGTATGCAGAACTGGTACTGGTGAAAGAGAAGGAATAAACGGCACACAGGAGTTTAGCGGGTCCATCCTTTAACAGGAGTTTAGCAGGTCCATCCTTTAACAGGAGTTTAGCGGGTCCATCCTTTAACAGGAGTTTAGCGGGTCCATCCTTTAAGAGGAGTTTAGCGGGTCCATCCTTTAACAGGAGTTTAGCAGGTCCATCCTTTAACAGGAGTTTAGCGGGTCCATCCTTTAACAGGAGTTTGGAGGGTCCATCCTTTCACAGGAGTTTAGCAGGTCCATCCTCTAACAGGAGTTTAGCGGGTCCATCCTCTAACAGGAGTTTAGCGGGTCCATCCTTTAACAGGGGTTTAGCGGGTCCATCCTTTAACAGGAGTTTAGCGGGTCCATCCTTTAACAGGGGTTTAGCGGGTCCATCCTCTAACAGGAGTTTAGCGGGTCCATCCTCTAACAGGAGTTTAGCGGGTCCATCCTCTAACAAGAGTTTAGCGGGTCCATCCTCTTACTGGAGTTTAGCGGGTACATCCTTTAACAGGAGTTTAGCGGGTCCATCCTTTAACAGAGGTTTAGCGGGTCCATCCTCTAACAGGAGTTTAGCGGTCCATCCTTTAACAGGAGTTTAGCGGGTCCATCCGTTAACAGGAGTTTAGCGGGTCCATCCTTTAACAGGAGTTTAGCGGGTCCATCCTTTAACAGGAGTTTAGCGGGTCCATCCTTTAACAGGAGTTTAGCGGGTCCATCCTTTAACAGGAGTTTAGCGGGTCCATCCTCTAACACGTTGTACGATCCAAGGAAAGCTTGCCTACCAATATGGCGTTGTAAACAGAAAACCACATGATCATGTGACATTTGTGCAAAACCTCAATATCAGGGGTTCCCAAAGTGGGGTACATGTACCCCCAGGGGTACTTGGAAGAAGCCCAAGGGATACTCGAAATGTTTTTGGAAAAATAAATTAAATAAATCATCATGTACTGAATATAAAATAAATAATGAGAATTAATGCTGAAATATAAAACACAATACATTCATATAATAGTTGTATATCCAATCATCTTGTTGAAGCTTTGGTTTAAAGAACATTTATATTTTATATTATTCAAAATTAGTTTGAGTAGATGAAGAGTAATTTTTTGTTGATGAAAGGTTCATCTATTAATTAATGACCAATTTATTTATTCTTCTTATCAATGAGAGGGGGCACTTTTCAGTTCATATTTTGTACAAAGTTTACTTTAAAAATGTGTTATTTTTTATATATTACAATTAAATATATGTTGTTTGTTTGCAAAGTTTTGAAAATATAAACGGACACCTTTGGCACAGGAACACATTTCACCAAATTTATCTTAGAAATGGAGTCAAATAATGTCATCCAGCTCCAAACAGAGACATAAACAAAAACTTTATGTAAGCACACAAGCACATGCAAACCTTACAGAAAGAACCTGTTCCAAAAATGGAACTGTTTTTTAATAAAACTGTCCAACTTGCAAAAACTGAGCACACGAAAGACCGGTCTGAAACACTTGTATTAAACTGGCGGTGGACAACATGTCTGAATAAATATCAACATCCACCGACATGAGCGGTGCAGACTCCAGAGACTGTAAGTCACTTTTCTCATCTCAGCTCAACGTACCTACTGATGCACCTGCTCTCTGGGCCAGAAAATCGATGTGCTAATCTGACTGCTCTTCCTCCACAACTGGCAACTCTGCTTGTTTATCTGGCAACCCTGTTCCTGATATTGATCGTGACCGACGGCTGCGCTGGCGTAGGCACTTATCCCAGTTGAGACACAACTTCTGATGTCGGCTTATTTCCACATTGTGTTTATTTGCCTTCATTCTGCTTAGGTACGCTTGTTAGCATAATCACACACACACACACACACACACACTGTATGGTCTCACAGACATATGTGGGTGAATATATATACATATATATATATATATATATATAGGGTGGGGAAGCAAAATGTACAGTGAACATTTAGTTGTTTTTTCTCAGCAGACACTACGTCAGTTGTTTTGAACCCAAACATATACTGATGTCATAATCATACCTAACACTATTATCCATACCTTTTCACAAACTTTTGCCCATATGAGTAATCAGGAAAGCAAACGTCAAAGAGTGTGTGATTTGCTGAATGCACTCGTCACACCAAAGGAGATTTCAGAAATAGTTGGAGTGTCCATAAAGACTGTTTATAATGGAAAGAAGAGAATGACTATGAGCAAAACTATTACCAGAAAGTCTGGAAGATACTATTAAAGAAGAATGGGAGAAGTTGTCACCCCAATATTTGAGGAACACTTGCACAAGTTTCAGGAAGCGTGTGAAGGCAGTTATTGAGAAAGAAGGAGGACACATAGAATAAAAACATTTTCTATTATGGACATTTTCTTGTGGCAAATAAATTCTCATGACTTTCAATAAACTAATTGGTCATACACTGTCTTTCAATCCCTGCCTCAAAATATTGTACATTTGGCTTCCCCACCCTGTGTGTGTGTGTGTATATATGTATATATATAAATATATGTCACAGTAGAGATTGAAATCCAGTAGGATTAGGAATCCTACTGGATTTCAATCTCTACTGTGACATATATATGCTTCTCTGAAACTGGGTTTATTTTAGTTTCTGTCACTTTTCCATCTGTTCAGACCCAATAGTCAAAGGTAAATGTAGACAGATTTCCCCCAGGATGGACCTAATGATGACCTCAGAGAAATGCACAAAATTATACTCTTGCTCTGATCCATCCCATAATTAATTAATTTTTAATCAAATATTGGGTCCAAATATAGGACCCAAATATGGACATTAAATCTCCCTAGGTGTCAGTGCATTAGATGTGAAAACAGGATAAAAATTTACCTAACGGGAAATGGCAATTTTGCCAAAACTCTCATTTTTTGATTAAAAGTTTTTATGCTGGCAAGAAAACTAGGACCCAAATATGGACATTAAATGTGCCTAGGTGTCAGTGCATTAGCTGTGTAAACATGTGTAAATGCTCTTCTATAGACTCTAAATACAGACACTGTGTTCAGTGTGTGGATCCCAGTGGTTTTTCTGATCCACATGTGGGGTTTCATCAGTCTCAGTCTCATTCCAGGTTTGGTGTGGAACCCATCGTGTCCACTGGTGTTACATACTGAACCTGAACATTTAAACACAAATAAATCACGAATGATTTTGCAACAGTGGTCATTTTTGTGAAACACTCTGCCTTGCATTATTAGTTCAATTCCCAAAATGCACCTGTGAGAGAATAAAAAGATATGAAAAAATAGCAATGTGTAATTTTCGTGTCCTTTTGACCTTGTTACATGCAGATTTTTGGATTAAATATAATGTAAAATAATATAAAAATGTGTTTTATCTGGAAAATAGTTTCAGGGAGTATTTCTTTTTCAAATAGACCCACAATGCTTCCAAAGCTGCTTCATAACATTAGTTACATCTGGTTTGAAGTTTTAGTCCCGGTCCATCTTTTAGGACCAGTTTCATAGGAGCAACCTGGGGCGCCAAGGGGGGTGGGGGGGTGGGGTGGTGAAAATGACAAATTCATAAATTCATGGGGCTCAGCATTTGTGGGGGGTCCATAGAGCAGTGGAGGGGGTCCAGTGGATACAGGTTAGAAGTTGTGAAAATTTGGTTTAAGATCCGCTGAATAATAGAAGCATAGAAATCAGATGTTGAAAGCATGTAAACCAGGATTCTCAAACTCCTGTTCTTTCAGGTTCCACATTCAGTCTGATTTTCTCTGCAGTGGACCAGACCAGTAAAATAAGAACAGAAGAACCTAGAAATAATGACAACTGCACATTTTCATCTTTGTTTTGGTGCGAAATCCCCCAATAAATTATGAAAATACTTACTTTTATAAACTATCCAAACAAAAAAGATGTGAATAACCTGAAAAAACTGAAATTTCTTTAGAAAAATCAGTGCAATTTTAACAATATTATGCCGCAACTTCTCATTTGTCCATGTGCATTATGGATCGGATCTACAGAAACATTAAACACTTAATAACAGGCAGAAAATGGTTAAAATTGGACTTAATTTTCTTCAGACATTTCAGGTTGTTCATATTCGTTTAGGTTAGTCACATTTTATTGTTAAAGGATAGTTTGGAAATGTAAATATTTTCATAATTTAATGTTATTTTTTGCACTAAAACAGACAAAAATTTGAAGTTTATCGGCATAATGTAATATTTTTTTCACATCAAACCCAGAACAAAATTTGGAGTCATTATTTTTTGTAGGTTATTGTGTTATTATTTTGCTTGCCATCATATTGGTCTGTACGTGGAACCTGAACTAAAATGAGTTCCACACCCTGGACTGTGGAACTCAAATTCATCTCATGGGTCGGATTGGAATCTTTGGCAGGATGCATTTGGCCCCCGGGCCACATGTTTGACACCCCTGATGTAAAGTGTCAGTTTCGTTTTCCCGCTAGCATAAGTGATGTTACGTATGGACACCCCCCCCCCCCACCCCAGACAGATCAATCTGATACTGAATTTTACCTTTCATGGGGCCCACATTTGGTAGCGCCGCCCCTGGAAGCGCCCAAATATATAAAGTCCACAGAAGTATAAACAAGGCAAAGATGGTGCACATATGCCTGTAGGCTCCTACATGTGTATATGCAAAGTCATCCACAAATGAGCACACGCACCCAGCAACACGTTAAAACAAATATGGTCCGTCTCTAGGACAAACACCGCCAACACACACAGACCTCACTTGACAGATGGCACCTGCAGGGATGCCAAAACCCTGGGCCTGGCTCGCCTTCAGCGGCTATCAGCACCAAGGGAGTCTGCCGAGTGAGCGAGTGGACGACTGAGGGGCGTTCAAGGGCCTTTCTACCAGCAACCAACTGAAGGTGTGGGGAGAGTGTAAAACACACACACACACACACACACACACACACACAGCCACACGCCAACGTGGGTAAGGAAACACACATTTTAACCAGCCACGTACAGAAGCAGCAGACAGCAGACCTACTGTATTTTCAGCTCGCTGTTCTACTTTATCAAAACTGAACAGATAATGCTTCCGAACTTTTGTTTTCTGGGCCGCTGGTGTTGCTCGGTGAGTCATCTGCACTGCTGAACAAAGAGGCTGGGTGTAAACACTTGAAAAACCACTACAAGTACTGACACGTGCACACAGATGGTTCTTCACTGTCTCACACACTTTGGACAAACCAGTACCAAGTGGACCTGCGGGCTTCATGGAAAGGGTTTCAGATATGTTTCCTGTGGAAGACCTTTGACCCAGTTCGGACGTCTTATGACATGTCCGCGCTCGTCCTCTCTTTGTGCATTCTGACATGACTCACTTGTTTTGGGGGGAGAACAGGTAGACAGACCACTGCTCTCTGGTCTCACACCAGTTGGGCTTGTACACCTCCATCATTTTCTGGATCCGGAAACACAAAGTCTAGGAGGCAAAAGAGATGAGAGGGGGTCACTGATTAACAAAAGAATATCATGTGATGCTTTTGTCAATGATATGTGATATATATATATATATATATATATATATATATATATATATATATATATATATGACACATTTAACACTTTCAGTGCCATGGGCCGATTAAATCGGCTTTACGAAAACAACCTGTAAAGTGCCACGGGCCGATCAGATCGGCTTTGGAGAACACGCCACATTTGTGTACAAACAAACCATCCACCCCCATTTCTTTCTCACATTTCGATGACGTTCTTTCTGTGTCCCCCTTTTGAGACCAAGCAGACGGGAATTTGAGGTCACGCGACCGAATAATATTTTTATATGTTTTTAATGTTTCTTATTCTCCGGTGTTTCATCAGAGGGAGCCCTCCATGCCGGGGGGCGGCTGTGAACTCGGGGGGCTGTGGCGCCTTCTCTCACTGGGGTCCGCTCCTTTCTGGTGGGTGGGGGTCCCAGTTGGCCCTCTCCCACTAGTTGGGATGCGGGGCTGTGTTGCCGGTGCCTGGTCGCCGGGGTCGGCGGCTGCCTCCTGGTGCGGATGGCTCCCTGAGACAGCGCCTCCTAAACTGATGTTTTACTTTTACTTGTACATTTTTGTTCTGGTCTACCCGTGCTCAGTCAGTCTTCTTAAGTATGTGTGAGCTTGTGGGTTTGCATGTATATGTCAGGGTAGAGACTGCGATCTGGTAGGATCGGTGATTCTACCAGTAGAGACTCCGATCGTAGTCTCTACTGGTAGAAACTCCGATCCGAACCCTAAGCCTAACCCTAACCCTAACCCTTCTACTGGCAGGATCAGAGTTTCTACCAGTAGAGACTCTGATCGGAGTTTCTACTGGTAGAATCGCCGATCCTACCAGATCGCAGTCTCTACCCTGACATATATGTGTGTGTGTGTGTGTGTGTGTGTGTGTGTGTGCGGGTGAGTGGGTGGGTGTGGGTGGGGGGCGGTACTGATTTTTAAACTGATATGTAAAGCACTTTGTGCTACAGTTTTTAATGTATGAAAAGTGCTATATAAATAAAGATTATTATTATTATTATTATTATTATTATTATTATTATTATTATGGATTATGCAAATCACGATCAATAATGAATCGGCTGCATCCGGTGCGTTTTGAATCTAATTAGCAATCGGTCGGATGTTACCGAGCGGTTTCCTGCAGGATTCTTCAAATATTATAAAAACGACGCGAAATACTGAAAAACGGCCAAATTCTGTGGCACTTTTAAGGCTTATTAGCCCCTTAACTGTCTGGCACCGAAAGAGTTAAGCTAAAATAATACAGTGACAGAAAGTTGTTTTTTTTTTTGTTTAGTGGATCAGCTGATGTGACCACATGTAGACTTGTGTCCTGTTGGTTTTTTCACTGCTTACACTGACCAGGAACAGCCTTCCATCTGCACATCGCATCGTAGTTCCTGATGCACAAAGGCCTCACCTCATCTAAATCAGTCTACAGTTTTCTTCTGAACAGGCCCAATTCACAGCCATGTGTCTCCAAAGTCTGGGTCTGTCACGTCATCTGCTGATTCAGAACTAATGTCATGAGTTTTTCCTTATTTCTTACATATAGTTTGGTTACGACATCGACTCTACGCTTAAAAACCAACGAATACTTGTATTGTTTTATGATGAGCTTATTCCAACTGTACAAAGTAAAATGATGTGGTTCTTTTTCACAATAAAAACACATTTTTTCATTTTTTTCTCGCAAATTTATGGCTTTAAAATCTTAGAAACTAGTCGTGTTTTTTTTTTCTTTTTTCCTAAATTTACCAGAGATGTATATTTTTCTTGAGACTTTATGACTTTAATCTTGGAAAACCATTCATCCCTCTACAGCTTGGTTCTTTTTCTTCAAAATATGCTGTCATAAAAATATGTGTAATCAGTTTTGTGTTCATATTATTATGGCTTATGATAAAGAACGGTGGTTTATTGGATCATATTAACAGAACGCTCACTACTGCCAAACACCAACAACAGTAAAAAGACACACAGCCTGTCGAAGCACCTCTATTAAAACTCAAGTATATAGTTAAACACCAAAGTGCCAAATGCTTCGCTCTATAAAAGTGAGCATCACCAGCTCAGGAGGTAAGAATGGTTCCTTTATATGTAGTTTTACGGTTCTCTTCAGCCTGTGGTCGCTGTAAAAACTCAGAACGCTGCGCTAACTTCTACTGTTTCATCTGTGGGTGCACCTCTTGCCACTTACATACTCTGTTTCTTCGTCTAGATCTGCTCTGTCCTTTCGTGCATCGACTTTTGGGTAAACCTCAGTCATCAGACGCGTGTGGGGACCCGGCGCCTTCCCGTTACAATCCCGGTGGTCCGCCCCGAATCCGCTACCGGTCCCGGACCCTCCGACGACTGAGCCCCCCATCCCGGAGCCGCTCCTCCTGCCGGGCTCTGGGTGGACCGGGGGCGGATCTGGAGGCTGTCCGCCGGCCCGAAGCAGCACCGGCAGCTCCAGGGACAGGGCGCGGCGGTCCCTCCGTCCGCCGTAGTGTCTGGACAACAGCACGGCGGGGGGGGGCGGGTGGTGCGGCGGTACAGGATGATGGGAATGTAAAGGGTGGGAGAGGAGCGACTCCTGCTCGGGGGTGTAGGTGTAGGCGTTGGGGGAGCGGGTGCTGTGGACACGGAGGCTGCCCCCCACCAGAGGAGCCCCCCCAAAGCCATAGGTCCTCCGGCCCAGACTGTTTGAACTAGACCTGCACAGACCAAGAGCCCAGGATTCACAAACACAGCATGAAGAAAGAAGTCCTCACCAGAATTCTGTCAACTCTTTCATGCATGAAGCACTTCCTTCACAGAGAACAACTTCCATGTGTGCTCCATCACAAGACGTTCTTTTGGGTTCTTCTCTGAAACTGGTCCTAAAAACAGGACATGGGGCTAAAAATTCAAACCAGATGTAGATGAATGTTATGAAGCAGCTTTGGAAGCACTGTGGGTCTATTTGAAAAAGAAATATTTACTGAGATAAAAGAGAGACTATTTTCCAGATAAAACACATTTTTATATTATTTTATATTATATTTAATACAAAAATCTGCATGTAACATGTTCAAAAGGACACGAAAATTACACACTACTATTTTTTTTTTTTTTAATATCTCTTTATTCTCTCACAGGTGCATTTTGGGAATTGAACTAATTATTCAAGGCAGAGTGTCTGACAAAAATGGCCGCTGTTGCAAAATCATTTGCAATTTATTTGTGTTAAAATGTTCAGGTTCTGTATGTAATGCCAGTGGACACAATGGGTTCCACCCCAAACCTGGAATGAGACTGATGGAAACCCCACATGTGTGGATTAGACAAACCACTAGGATCCACACGTTGAACACAGTGTCTGTATTTAGAGTCTGTAGAAGAGCATTTACACCAGGGGTCTCAAACATGCGGCCCACCAAAGGTTCCAATCCGGCCCACGGGATGAATTTGCAAAGTGCAAAACTTCCACAGTCCAGGCTGTGGAACTCATTTTAGTTCAGGTTCCACATTCAAACCAATATGACCTCAAGTAAAATAATAACATAATAATCTACAAAAAATAATGACTCCGTATTTTCTTCTCGGTTTGATGTGAAAAAAATAATATTACATTATAACTATAAAAAATGACAACTTTGCATTTTTGTCTTTGTTTTAGTGCAAAAAATATTAAATTATGAAAATCTTTCCATTTCCAAACTCTCCTGTACCAATAAAATGTGACTAACCTGAACAAATGTGTCCAACCTGAAATGTCTGTATTAAATTCAGTCCAGTTTGAACTCTTTTCTTCCTGTTCCTCAGTGTTTAGTGTCTTTGCAGATCTGATCCAGAATGAGCATATAAAAATAAGTTGAGGCAGAATATTGTTAAAATTGCACTTAGTTTTCTTGAGAAATTTCAGTTTTTTCAGGTTTTTTACATCTTTTTTGTTTGAATAGTTTATAAAAGTCAGTATTTTCGTAATTTATTGGGGGTTTTTTGCACTAAAACAAAGACACAAATGTGCAGTTGTCATAAATTGCAGGTTCTTCTGTTCTTATTTGACTGGTTGGGTCCACTGCAGATCAAATCAGACTGAATGTGGAACCTGAAAGAACAGCAGTTTGAGAACCCTGGTTTACACGTTTTCACATCTAATGCACTGACATCTACGGAGATTTAATGTCCATATTTGGGTCCTAGTTTTGGACCCAATATTTGATTAAAAATTCACTAATTATGGGATGGCTCAGAGCCAGAGGATAATTTTGTTGCATTTCTCTGAGGTCATCATTAGGTCCATCCTGGGGGAAATCTGTCTACATTTACCTTTGACTATTGGGTCTGAACAGACGGAAAAGTGACAGAAACTAAAATAAACCCAGTTTCAGAGAAGCACCCATTTGTTTACACACCACGGAATTCCACGGAGCCGCAGCAGCAAGAAGTAATGAAGCCGTTTCTGTGTTTGTTGCTGTTGCTGCCGTACTGTGGCTGCCAAGTACCCACAATGCACTGTGCAAACAAACTTTCTGAAAAGTGACACATGGTTTTGGTATGTAAAGAAAAAACAGTGTGATGGAGTACACTTCACACTGCTTCTCTGTGAGGGAAGTGATTCTGGTGCGTAATCACAGACAGACTAACAGACTCGTGATACTTAGGCCCAATCCCACTTCAACCCTTGGCCCCTCCCCTTACCCCTCCCCCTGGGTTTTACGCGTACACGTGAAGGGGTTATGTTCTGATTCTCGATTTAGACAGAGGGGAGGGGCTAAGGCGCAGGGATGTGTAGCCCAAAACAACTTTTTTCAGACCACACTACAAACAGAGGGGTAGGAGAAATGTCCCAGAATTCTGTTTGAATCGTTGGCAAAAGATGGAGGTGAACGCAGCCAAAAAGTGCAGCAGTGACCAAAGAAACACACAAATGTACGCACTTTCTTCGTAATCAACTTTCCGTACTTTCCGCTCTATAAGCCGCTACTTTTTCCCACACACTGTGAACCCGCCGCTCTAAAATGATATGACTAATTTATGTTTTCTGGGCTAACGATCGATCCGGTTGACGAAGAAGGAAATAGAGCTGCTGCACGTAAGCTTGGCATCAATGAAGCGATGGTGAGACGTTGGAGACGGGGTGGGTGTGGCTTATAGTCTGGAAAGTACGGGAATCATTAGATCGGCCGTTTAATGCCGTTTCAATGTGTGATAGATCGCATTTCTACGCTTTATAGTTGATAGACGTAAAAAGATGACCCAAGTCCACGGAACAGAGACGGTTCCAGCTGCTGATGACATGGAGAACACTGTTGGAAACTGAGCTGTCACATCTGTTCGTAGCAGCAGTGATGATGTAACAGGTCGCAAAGGGTTGGCTCATTTCACAGGAGAATGTTTCAACCCTTGCAGCTCCGTTTCAAGGGGTAGTGTCAAGTGCAAAAGGGGGAGGGGCCAAGGGGTGAACTGGGATTGGGTCTTAGGGTATCACTTGAGTTTTACAGATTTGATGAAAAATTAGTGATGAACTGCTTTAAAAGATTAATAACATTACACGTTGAACTGTTGATGAATGGAACCCAGCACGATGAACAGCTGGATATCATTACAATTTACTAGACATAAGATATTAAATACATCCATTTGGTTATTTTTTATGTCAAAAATACAACTAGTTTATTAAAAATGAATGCATGAAAGGGTTAATTCAGTATTTAAAAAAAAAAAAGCAATAAAAGCACAAAATAATTCAACAGGTGTGAGGTTTCCATGTGATGAAGACAAACATCAGCAGGTTGAAGTAAATCTGCTGATGATCTACCTGCGGCTCCATGCAGAGTGTGGGTTGAATGGGCGCCCCCAGTTGTGGTAGTTGGAACTGCGGCCGTGGCGCTGAAACAGACAGCACATCACAGTTAATACAGATATGTTTATTTACCAGGCCGAGCACCGAAGCAACCAAAGCAACCGAAGCAACTGAAGGAAGCAATTTACAACTGACCCATTATTTAGAAGAAAATGTTTTTAACTGCTCATAAAACTCAAGTGTCTATTTTAACACTTTGCCTCAGGAATTGTAAGAATAAACCCGTAAAACAATGCCTGAGAAGGAAATAATCAGACAGACACTTTTAAAGTCTGGTTGAGGTCACAGTTGTAGCCACTGAACTGAATTTCCCATGAATTTTCTGATTTATGTCTTTTGATGTATTCTGTGTTTGACTCTTTTATTTTGGTTTTCATTTATTTTCTGTACAGCACTTTGGTCCACTGCGGTAGTTTTAAAGTGCTTTACAAATAAAGTTGGATTGGATTTGTTTTTGACATATTCTTGTGGTTTGATTAAGAAAAAAAAATATTCAGACACATTTTTAGGTATAAAAATTAAGGATTCTTGATTCTTTTTCCCACAGGCCTCCTTTTTGCTTCTCACTGTCAACAGGGATGATCTCAGTTTCCAAAATGCCTTTGTTATGTATCTCATCTGGTCTCGATCTCGACCCGGTCTCGCCCTGTGCTGGTGTTGGTCTCAACCTGTAAAAGTCCGATAAACTCTGGTCTCAGCTACAACACGAGTGAATGGCACAAAAAAGAAGGAACAACATGATCATCGACCAAATAAAATAAAAATACAAGTAAGTGGAAAATCCTTCTGGTTTTGTTATAGAGAAAAACAAACAGTTCCAGTGTCCCTGTATGTCAGCGTCATGTTGTATGTGGATCAGAACATGTGTGAGGTTGTTCAGGTTCTGTCTCCATGTTCTGGATGCAGATCAGTCTAACTATAGAAGTGGGCGGGACTTTCACTGGAGGAGAACTCAACTAATTCACTCAAAGTCCAAATATGACTTCTGTTAGTGATCAACAGGAACTAAACCAGGGCTGTCAAACATACGGCCCACGGCCCAAATGCGTCCCTCCAAAGGTTCCAATGCAGCCCCTGGGATGAATGTACAAAGTGTATGAGTTCCACAGTCCAGGCTGTGGAACTCATTTTAGTTCAGGTTCCACATCCAGACCAATCTGATCTACAGCAGAAGAACCCACACAAAAGAACTGACTCCATATTTTCTTCTCAGTTTGATGTGAAAAAAATAATACATTATGTGGATAAATAATGACTTCAATTTTTTGTTTTAGTGCAAAAAAACAAAACATTAAATTATGAAAATATTTAGTTTCTGAACTACCTGTAACAATAAACTGTGAATAACCTGAACAAATATGAACAACCTGAAATGTCTAAAGAAAATTAAGCACCACTTGAACTATTTTTTGCCTGTTACTGTTCAGTGTCTTTGTAGATCTGATCCATAATGCACATGTACAGTGGGGCAAAAAAGTGTTTGTTCATCCTCCGGTTGTCCCAGTTCTGCTCCTAAAGATGACAGAGGTCTGGAATTGTCATCAGAGCGACGCTGCAACTATAACAGACAAAAGGAGAAAAACATCCAGGAAATCACACTGTAGGATTTTAAACAATTTATTTGTAAAGTATGGTGTTGCTGTTCTTATTTGACTGGTTCAGTCCACTACAGATCAAATCAGGCTGAATGTGGAATCTGAAAGAACAGGAGTTTGAGAACTCTGAACTAAACTGATATCTGGAACCATTTGCATGTTATAAACCATCAACACATGGACCATTAGAAGGAAAAAATCTGTCAAAAAATAAAAAATGAAAATTTGTGTGTTTGTTTATTTATTTCAAATTAGCATTAAAACCAAACAACAAAAGGATTATATAAAAGAAAGTCCAACATTCCAAAAGGAGCGGGATGAAGTTTGATGTATAACCCCTGCCCCCTCACCCCATCCTTCACCGACCCTAAACTCCTGTCAGATCCCATAAGTAACTCAAAAATCCTACACATATCAGACTAAACTCTGACTATGCAAAAAAACACAAAACTGCTGTACATACCAAGGATCGACTATCCATTTTGTAGCAGCGTTTTCCATAACATTAATAATACACATATTAAAAACAAAAGTACAATATCTGTTTCATAACAGTAATGCACAAAAATAAACTGTCTATGTCTTAGCAGTGATGTACTTATCAAAAATAAACTAAGTCCAATTCATAATAAATACCCACATATATATATATATATATATATATATACATATATATATATATATATATATATATATATATATATATATACATATACATATATATATATATATATATATATATATATATATATATATATATATATATATATATACACACACACAGGGTGGGGAAGCAAAATGTACAATATTTTGAGGCAGGGATTGAAAGACAGTGTATGACCAATTAGTTTATTGAAAGTCATGAGAATTTATTTGCCACAAGAAAATGTCCATAATAGAAAATGTTTTTATTCTATGTGTCCTCCTTCTTTCTCAATAACTGCCTTCACACACTTCCTGAAACTTGCACAAGTGTTCCTCAAATATTGGGGTGACAACTTCTCCCATTCTTCTTTAATAGTATCTTCCAGACTTTCTGGTAATAGTTTTGCTCATAGTCATTCTCTTCTTTCCATTATAAACAGTCTTTATGGACACTCCAGCTATTTTGGAAATCTCCTTTGGTGTGACGAGTGCATTCAGCAAATCACACACTCTCTGACGTTTGCTTTCCTGATTACTCATATGGGCAAAAGTTTGTGAAAAGGTATGGATAATAGTGTTAGGTATGATTATGACATCAGTATATGTTTGGGTTCAAAACAACTGATGTAGTGTCTGCTGAGAAAAAACAACTACATGTTCACTGTACATTTGGCTTCCCCACCCTGTGTGTGTGTGTGTGTGTGTGTGTGTGTGTGTGTGTGTGTATATATATATATATATATATATAAACAGAACAAACGAAGGAAAAAACTCCCTTCAGGATAAAATTTTGTGAAAAATGTAAAACTCGAAATATCTAAAAACTGTTGACAAAATCCGTACATTGTCCTGTCTGCCCTCATGAATGTGATCTGTAGTTTTATCAGAGAAGATAATTGAAGAAATTGTTAGGGCTGTTAGAAAATATCGGTTCTGCAATATATCGCGATATTTAATTTCACGATACTGTATCAATGTTATAAAGTACAGTATGGATATTTTTAGGTGTTTTTTGAAATGCAGATATTTTGGAGGTTCATTTTTGTTTTTTGTTTTTCTTTATTGTTTATATCTGCTTTAATATAATTGAACACTGTTTTATTAAATGATGTTTCTTTGAATCCTCCTAAATGCACTTTTTTCTGTCTGAGTGGCAGATGTTGGTTCCTTTGTTTGGATTGAACTCGAATCCTGTTCTGATGTTAGTTGTGAACTAATAGAATCTGAACATTTGAACAGGATCTGAAACTAAGGTCTGGAAAACAGAGCTGAAACCATTCATCGATTAGGTGCTTGAAGCCAATGCAAAACTTCACGATTCGATTAATTGACTCAATTTGATAGAAGGGAAATATTCAATGTCAGTTTTCCTGAATTGAAGCTTCTTTGTGCATCACAATAAACGTCCATGTGAAACACAACAGTGGAACCAATGTTTAACAGCAGAGAAATGAAGGAAACAAAGCTGCAGATTCAGGAGAACTGTGGTTGAATGATTTTTTTGGATCACTTTGAGTCGATTAGTCGTTTCAGCTCTACTGTAAAACAGAATTTCAGTTTGAACACACTTTGAACATTTTGTGATATAACATTAGATCCTGTTCAGATCAAATACAAATGTGTTTAGTATTTGTGCAGATTTATGCTGTAATTTAATTCTTCCAGGAAAAAAATCTTATAAAAAAAAAAAAAAAAAAAAAAAAAAAAAACCAATAAAAAATTGCCCTCTAAACAGTATCATGATATATTGTATTGTGATTGTAGAATTGTGCTTTGTGTCGTATCTCCAGATTGCTGCTGATC
Source organism: Sphaeramia orbicularis (assembly GCF_902148855.1). Taxonomy (NCBI): domain Eukaryota; kingdom Metazoa; phylum Chordata; class Actinopteri; order Kurtiformes; family Apogonidae; genus Sphaeramia; species Sphaeramia orbicularis. The sequence goes on from NC_043957.1 coordinate 668,455, forward strand.
CACAGCCCTACCAGTGAACGCAGAACCTTCCCAGTCACTCATCAGCCGGTGACGTACAAACTCACAGAACAGGCTCCAGTTTCAGCTACAGTGGGTCCGTCCATTACACAAACGTTTGGCTTTCAGGGTCTAACACAGGTCTTAGTGTTAAAAAAAAACAAAGCACACCTGCTCCTGTTGGCCAGTCATGTACGGATGAATAAATCCAGAACAGAGCCGGTCCTGAAGTGTGCTTCTCATCTGCCACTCCAGTGCACTCAACAGGCCGTCATCCACCTTCATACGACGCAGCCCCGACTTACACCAACACAACCAGTTGTGTTTGTTTCCACACGTCTAATCCCCTCAGCGTGAGACCCCTAATTATATGTTTTACCCTGGAAACGTACATGCCATCAGTCAGAGCCTGAGCCGCTGCCATATAAATACACATGTAAACGTATGAGTGAATGCATCTGTCTCTATAGAAACGCTGGTGCTGCTTCCTAATCCTGGTCCACACTGATCTGCACTGCGGAGCGCCCCAGGGAAACATTTACTCTGCATTTGAACCATCATATTAACCCATAAAAACCCACTGCTATTTCTGTGCTAATTCCCAAATAGGCTTTTTCTCAATATTTAACTTTTTGTAAGTGATTTATCACCATTTACTCTACTATTATCCTCTGTATTTTACATTTTATAGGTGAAAATCAGGTATTTTCCCATATTTAATTCACTGATTATGTAAATGTTCATTAAAGCTCTAATTAAAGTTTAGGGTTATTATATCCAAAATAGAGAAATCTGAAGAAAAAGATCAATTTTTCTGCAAAATCTATCACTAACTGAACATAACCCCAGTGTGTCCGTCCGCTGTCACTGATCCCACTGCATGGGTTTGACTGGACAATCACTGCTGTAGACGACATGTTGTCTATTTTATCCTGTTTTGTTCACTTTTGTTCAGTTTGTGGCTTACTTTGTTAATATTACTTATTTTGTTGATTTCTTATTTTTGTTCATTTTCTAAATTACTTTGCCTCGTTTTGTTCATTATGTTCCTTATTTTATTCTTGTTTTAGTGCATTTTTTGCCAATTTTTTTCAACATAATTTATTATTTTGTAGATTTTTTTAAAAATTCAGATTATATTAAAACAAAGAAAACTGAAGGAAAAAGTGTCTTTTTCAGTCAAATGTCTCATGAACTGAACATAAACCCAGTGTGTCCGTCCACTGGCAGTGATCCAACTGCATGGCTTTAGTTTCATTCAGTTTGTGGCTTCTTTTGTTCTTGTTGCTCATTATTTTTGCTCATTTTTTTATTCATTTTAGTGATGGCTTTGGCCGTTTCGGTTCATTTTCTTGTCATTTCTTGTTCTTATTCTCTTTTTTTCTTCATTTCAGTAATTTTTGCTTGTTCTTTCATGTTATTTATCATTTTGTGCATTTTTGGGTCATTTTATTTACTATTTAATATATCTTTAATCAATCACTGTTGTAGAAGATGACGGTGTTTCCATGGTAACTACGGAGCCTCTGAACGTCCAAATATGGTCATATCTGATGACCATGGAAAGATGAAGAACTGTATTTGACACCGGTTATTGACATGTATTGATAGGATCAGTGGAATTAAACAGTTCAGATCGGTGGATGGTTCTGGTGGACGTTTGGGTCTGTATGGGTTAAAAAACTGCCAAGGCCAAATGTTCTGCACTGACAGTGTTCTCCATACTGTGTAGTCCAACGCTGTGGATCTACTGCTACTTTGTCTTCTATCAGATATGAGTGGATGTCGATGGTTACCAGGTTAGAAGTCCATCAAACAGGACCACTGCAGTCTGAAGTGGACCAACAGCTGTGCACCTGTGGGTCTGTGGTGTAGAAGTGGAGTCTGCTGCACCGGTCACTGTCTTATCAGTAGGACTGACTGCACAGCTTTGCTGACTTCAAGTAAAACTACAATTACAAACGCAGTATAAACGAGTCCACAAAGTGAGTGTGAACAGCTATTTAAGCAAGCCAAGCTAAAATAAAGGGATGGGATCCATGCTGAGGACTGACAGCTAAACTTCTCCCACTACGTCTGTGCAGAAAAACTCAAATGCATGTTCTGCAAGTGCCAGAGTTCAGCGTTTGCTCCAGTGGTTGTTTTTATTATTATTATCTATACGATAAAAGGAAGTGGACTCTGTGTGTGTCTCAGCCATCACACTAAATCCACACAGAGCGGACTGCTGCAGTTTGTCCTACTGATGTATTTATGGTCAAAGAACAGACCAGTGAAAACAGCAAAAAGATACGACCAACGTTTTGGGAGATATTAGTGATTTTGAATACAACAGCCTTATAGTCACACAGCTACGCCCAAACGCTTTGGCGGTGACTGCTGGACAAATGCGGTACAACATGCACAAATACACACCGGCATAAAAACGACCACATCCAGAACCTGTAAACATAAAGTGAAATGCAATGATTATGGAAAACATCTGAGATTTTAAAAGGGAAGAGGACTCTGTTAGTGTGTGTGTGTGTCTCACGCATCACAGTTGAATTAAGCAAAAAAAATAATCTTGAATTATGCAAAAGAAAATCTTGAATTAACCAAAAAAATCTTGAATTAAGCAAAAAAAAAAAGAACTTAGCAAAAAAAATTGAATTAAGGAAAAAAAAATCTTGAAGTAAGCAAAAAAACTGAATTAAGCCAAAAAATTGAATTAAGGAAAAAAAATCTTGAATTACGCAAAAAAAAGCTTGAATTAAGCGAAAAACTGAATTAAGCAAAAAAAAATAAATAAAAAAAATCTTGAATTGAGCAAAAAAAATCATGAATTAAGCAAAAAAAAAGAACTAAGCAAAAAAAATTGAATTAAGGAAAAAAAATCTTGAACTTAGCAAAAAAACTGAATTAAGCCAAAAAATTGAATTAAGAAAAAAAAATCTTGAATTACGCAAAAAAAGCTTGAATTAAGCGAAAAACTGAATTAAGCAAAAAAAAATAAATAAAAAAAATCTTGAATTGAGCAAAAAAAATCATGAATTAAGCAAAAAAAAAGAACTAAGCAAAAAAAATTGAATTGAGCAAAAAAAATCTTGAATTGAGCAAAAAAAAAACCCTCTGCCAGTGGAAGCAGTGAAAAGTCTGTTGTTCAGATCGGTGTAAATCAGATTGTGCAGATCTGTCGTCTGTGAATCAGTTCTTCTGTGTCAGTGTCCAGTTCATCTGTAGGTGGTTCAGTCTGATGTTCAGTGGGATCACACATGTGGAACAGACACGACACATACACTGGGTCACATTCAGGGTTCTGCGGTGCATGGTTCTCTGGGTTAATGCGCTCCTTATTCTTTATGCTTCATCAAACACAGTTTATCAGAGTTCCATCAAAGTCTGAATGTAAGTGTGACACACATGGACACGTGACCTGAGAACACACAGGTTCCACCAGGTTCTGTGAGAAGAACTGAGAGTGAACAACTGGGTCCAGAAGAACAGTGTGGAACACAGCGGCACACAAACAGGAACACAACACTGGGTCCAGAAGAACAGTGTGGAACACAGCGGCACACAAACAGGAACACAACACTGGGTCCAGAAGAACAGTGTGGAACACAGCGGCACAGAAACAGGAACACAACACTGGGTCCAGAAGAACAGTGTGGAACACAGCGACACAGAAACAGGAACACAACACTGGGTCCAGAAGAACAGTGTGGAACACAGCGGCACAGAAACAGGAACACAACACTGGGTCCAGAAGAACAGTGTGGAACACAGCGGCACAGAAACAGGAACACAACACTGGGTCCAGAAGAACAGTGTGGAACACAGCGGCACACAAACAGGAACACAACACTGGGTCCAGAAGAACAGTGTGGAACACAGCGGCACAGAAACAGGAACACAACACTGGGTCCAGAAGAACAGTGTGGAACACAGCGGCACACAAACAGGAACACAACACTGGGTCCAGAAGAACAGTGTGGAACACAGCGGCACAGAAACAGGAACACAACACTGGGTCCAGAAGAACAGTGTGGAACACAGCGGCACAGAAACAGGAACACAACACTGGGTCCAGAAGAACAGTGTGGAACACAGCGGCACAGAAACAGGAACACAACACTGGGTCCAGAAGAACAGTGTGGAACACAGCGGCACAGAAACAGGAACACAACACTGGGTCCAGAAGAACAGTGTGGAACACAGCGGCACAGAAACAGGAACACAACACTAGGATGGATCTAGAAACACGCCACAGCTGAACAATGGGATCCTTCAAAAGCCACTGTTGGGAATGTGTGTTATTTAAATGGGTTCTTTTCGGCTCCAACTGACAGAACTCACACCGTCTGACTTCAAAGAACTTAGAACACACTGAGGAGGAGGGGAACAGTGAAGTGGATCAGCCACACCCACTGTTAGAATGCTGCAACCTCAAAGGTAGAACACTGCTGAACGGTTCCTTATTGGAGGTAGAACCCTGCTTTAACGGTTCCTTATTGGAGGTAGAACCCTGCTTTAACAGTTCCTTATTGGAGGTAGAACCCTGCTTTAACGGTTCCTTATTGGAGGTAGAACCCTGCTGAACAGTTCCTTATTGGAGGTAGAACACTGCTTTAACAGTTCTTTATTAGAGTTAAAACACTGCTGAACGGTTCCTTACTGGAGGTAGAACACCGCTTTAATGGTTCCTTATTGGAGGTAGAACACTGCTGAACGGTTCCTTATTGGAGGTAGAACCCTGCTGAACAGTTCCTTACTGGAGGTAGAACCCTGCTGAACGGTTCCTTACTGGAGGTAGAACCCTGCTGAACGGTTCCTTATTGGAGGTAGAACCCTGCTGAACGGTTCCTTATTGGAGGTAGAAACCTGCTTTAACGGTTCCTTATTGGAGGTAGAACCCTGCTGAACAGTTCCTTATTGGAGGTAGAACACTGCTTTAACGGTTCTTTATTAGAGTTAAAACACTGCTGAACGGTTCCTTACTGGAGGTAGAACACCGCTTTAACAGTTCTTTATTAGAGTTAAAACACTGCTGAACGGTTCCTTATTGGAGGTAGAACCCTGCTGAACAGTTCCTTACTGGAGGTAGAACCCTGCTGAACGGTTCCTTACTGGAGGTAGAACCCTGCTGAACAGTTCCTTATTGGAGGTAGAACCCTGCTGAACGGTTCCTTATTGGAGGTAGAAACCTGCTTTAACGGTTCCTTATTGGAGGTAGAACCCTGCTGAACGGTTCCTTATTGGAGGTAGAACCCTGCTGAACGGTTCCCTTTTGGAGGTAGAACCCTGCTTTAACGGTTCCTTATTGGAGGTAGAACCCTGCTGAACAGTTCCTTATTGGAGGTAGAACCCTGCTGAACAGTTCCTTATTGGAGGTAGAACACTGCTTTAACGGTTCTTTATTAGAGTTAAAACACTGCTGAACAGTTCCTTACTGGAGGTAGAACACTGCTGAACGGTTCCTTATTGGAGGTAGAACCCTGCTTTAACGGTTCCTTATTGGAGGTAGAACCCTGCTGAACAGTTCCTTACTGGAGGTAGAACCCTGCTGAACGGTTCCTTACTGGAGGTAGAACCCTGCTGAACAGTTCCTTATTGGAGGTAGAACCCTGCTTTAACGGTTCCATATTGGAGGTAGAACCCTGCTTTAACGATTCCTTATTGGAGGTAGAACCCTGCTGAACGGTTCCTTTATGGAGGTAGAACACTGCTGAACGGTTCCTTATTGGAGGTAGAACACTGATTTTATGGTTCCTTATCGGAGGTAGAACACTGCTGAAAAGTTCCTTATTGGAGGTAGAACACTGCTTTAACGGTTCTTTATTAGAGTTAAAACACTGCTGAACGGTTCCTTACAGGAGGTAGAACACTGCTGAACGGTTCCTTATTGGAGGTAGAAACCTGCTGAACGGTTCTTTATTGGAGGTAGAACCCCGCTTTAACGGTTCCTTATTGGAGGTAGAACCCTGCTGAACGGTTCCTTATTGGAGGTAGAACCCCGCTTTAACGGTTCCTTATTGGAGGTAGAACCCTGCTGAACGGTTCCTTATTGGAGGTAGAACCCCGCTTTAACGGTTCCTTATTGGAGGTAGAACCCTGCTGAACGGTTCCTTATCGGAGGTAGAACCCCGCTTTAACGGTTCCTTATCGGAGGTAGAACCCTGCTGAACGGTTCCTTATCGGAGGTAGAACCCCGCTTTAACGGTTCCTTATTGGAGGTAGAACCCTGCTGAACGGTTCCTTATTGGAGGTAGAACCCTGCTGAACGGTTCCTTATTGGAGGTAGAACCCTGCTTTAACGGTTCCTTATTGGAAGCAGAACCCTGCTTTAACGGTTCCTTATTGGAGGTAGAACCCTGCTGAACGGTTCCTTATTGGAGGTAGAACCCTGCTGAATGGTTCCTTATTGGAGGTAGAACCCTGCTTTAACGGTTCCTTATTGGAGGTAGAACCCTGCTGAACGGTTCCTTATTGGAGGTAGAACCCTGCTGAGTGGTTCCTTATTGGAGGTAGAACCCTGCTTTAACGGTTCCTTATTGGAGGTAGAACCCTGCTGAACGGTTCCTTATTGGAGGTAGAACCCTGCTGAACGGTTCCTTATCGTCTTTCTCTTCTTTTCATCCCCCTCTCTTTTTCTTTCGCTTCCTCACCCTTGTTCTCTGACGGTGTTCTCCGTGTTCTGCGTTCTCCGTCTGTGTTTCTCTGGATGAACACAGCGGCTGGGGGCTGGTAGTCAGTTTGCAGCTGTTGCCGTGGTAACTGGATGCTGAGCTGGACTCTGCAGAAGTGTTTGGGTTCTTCTCCTCTGAATGCGTTGCTTTCATCAGCTGACTGCGTCTTCCTGCCGTTTCTGTGGGTTTGGGCCTAAACACTCAAATATTCACCCAGGTTTTAGCCTCATGTCTTCTGCTAATGAGAACCATTGGAACTGCAGAACATTTCCACCTGTTTTCATGAGGTACATGACAGTTTCTGGACCCTTTAAACCCTGAAGCTGAAGTGGTCTGCAGTTGTGTTTTCTGATGCTGACTAGACAAACTTTAGGAAATACTGTTTGACCATCTTAACAAAGCACTTAGAACCTGTAAATGGAGCCGTGTTCCAGATGGAAATGACCTGTTGCACCAGTCTGCCACATTGACAGCTGCAGCTGTTGTCCACGTTCACTAACATGCACTGTACCTCCTAAACACATGAGCACACAAATAAAAACATGCACTGCTGCAGCTGTTGTCCACGTTCACTAACATGCACTGTACCTCCTAAACACATGAGCACACAAATAAAAACATGCACTGCTGCAGCTGTTGTCCACGTTCACTAACATGCACTGTACCTCCTAAACACATGAGCACACAAATAAAAACACTGACAGCTGCAGCTGTTGTCCACGTTCACTAACATGCACTGTACCTCCTAAACACATGAGCACACAAATAAAAACATTGACAGCTGCAGCTGTTGTCCACGTTCACTAACATGCACTGTACCTCCTAAACACATGAGCACACAAATAAAAACATTCACTGCTGCAGCTGTTGTCCACGTTCACTAACATGCACTGTACCTCCTAAACACATGAGCACACAAATAAAAACATTCACTGCTGCAGCTGTTGTCCACATTCACTAACATGCACTGTACCTCCTAAACACATGAGCACACAAATAAAAACATTGACAGCTGCAGCTGTTGTCCACGTTCACTAACATGCACTGTACCTCCTAAACACATGAGCACACAAATAAAAACATGCACTGCTGCAGCTGTTGTCCACGTTCACTAACATGCACTGTACCTCCTAAACACATGAGCACACAAATAAAAACATGCACTGCTGCAGCTGTTGTCCACGTTCACTAACATGCACTGTACCTCCTAAACACATGAGCACACAAATAAAAACATGCACTGCTGCAGCTGTTGTCCACGTTCACTAACATGCACTGTACCTCCTAAACACATGAGCACACAAATAAAAACATTGACACGTTTCTGCGTTGACCCTTTCAGACCCTGCGTCAGGCTGACACACCCTGTGCAGACACAGTTCGGATGGTGGAACTCCTGCAGTCTGTGCAACGGGGAAAATTGCAGCTGTTTCTGAAAGCGGAGACGTTGCCCTTCACAGGTTTTATGGGTCATGTTGGTGATTCCACTCACACCTGCAGCAGAAGAACCCTGACAGCAGGGTTAGAACATGCATACAGACCCAGTGCTACTTTTGTCTCAGTTCCCAAATTATTAATTTTTTTCTCTATTTGACTTTTATTTAGTGACTCATCACCATTTATTCTCATGTCATCCTCTGGGTCAAAACACAGTCTTCAAAATCTGTCTGACGGGACATTTCAGACAACCTGACAGAGGAGTGTTGCTAAATGACCCACATTTGTACTTTCAAATTCATTTTTGCTTCAGTTGGACCATAAGGAGATACTTTATACTGACGTAAATGTTGGAACGGTGATCAAAAAAGTTGGCTCTGACTGGACATGACTGTTTGGACCCCTCTGTATTTGGCTTTTTTGAGTCTAAATCATATATTTTCCCATTTTTAATTCACTGATCCTGTAGATGTTCATTAAAGCTCAGATTAAAGTTGAGGGTTCTTCTATCAGGAACAGAAAAGTGCAGAAAAAGTGTCTTCTTCAGTCCAGTCTGTCCTGAACTGAACATAACCCCAGTGTGTCCGTCCACTGGCACTGATCCAACTGCATGGGTTTGACTGGAGAATCAATGCTGTAGAAGACGACGGTGTTTCCACGGTAACTACGGAGCCTCTGAACGTCCAAATATGGTCATATCTGATGACCATGAAAAGCTGAAGAACTGTATTTGACAGCAGTTCTTGACATGTACTGATAGGCTTAGTGGATCAGCAGGTGTGGAACAGTTTACATCAGTAGATGGTTTGACAAAATACAGGGTTCTGGATTTTACAAAACAATGAACTCTGCTCTTTTTTCACGTATTTTTCTCATTTTCTTCTCACTTTGGAAGCATTTGTTCACTTTTATGCCATATTTCAAGGTTTTTTGGATAATTTTTCCCTTATTTTTCAAGTACGTTGCTCATGTTATACTCATTTTACAAGTTTTTGTACATATTCTATGAATAATTGAGCTAAAATTGTATTTTATACCAGTTCTTCACATGTGTTGATAGGATTAGTGGATCAACAGGTATTAACCAGCTTGGATCAGTAGATGGTTTGGGTCACCAGTGACTGTTTGGGTGGTTATGGGTTCATAAAGGTGCATTTATTGTTGCAGATGTTGTTTAACATGCACTGTCCCTAATAACTAAATCCTATAGTTTGTGTTGCTGGACAGATTTCATCTCCACATCTGTACAAATAATCCCATTCAGCCAAAGCTCTGATAATATGCAGTACACAGTCCCATTCTGAAGGCAGCTCCTGCTGACCAGCACATGCATTTTCATCAGACACTTCTGTGGGTACACGGTCAGACAGAGAAGAAAAAACCAAAAACACAAGGGTTACGGCGGCTGCTGCTGGCGGTGGACATTACTGGTGCTCTAATGTGATCGTGTTTTCATATGTTTGCATTATAACATTGCCACATAAATCAGACTTTTAATTTAGGAGGCTGGGACTGAGCGCTACTGCAGAACCTGAAACCACTTCCCAGCCGTCCGACCCAGCAGGAGGTGACCCAGAAGCACAACCTGCACGCGCTCAGTGGGATGGTTTCTGTCTGACGGACTCTGAGCTGGATTATGAAGTGGAACTGAGCTGCAATACTGAGAGGCGCAGCAGACGGACACTTTCACCGTCTATGCTCTGATGTCATCACTTTTTCTGGTACTTTTGCACATCGTTAGCCTCATAGTATAAGTACCTAACTCATACACAAATGGACAAAAGTATGTGGACACGTTGAATTCAGGCGTTTCTTTTCTAACAGGGCTCTGGGATACCAAACAATAATGACTAATGTTATGATCGAGTTTTATATTATGGGATAAACATCATATTGACTATTAATATTAATGTTTCTATGTCAAATGAGCATAAACAGAACATCTTACAGCTGCAGACATGATGTGTCCCAATATTTATGTCCGTATAGTTAATTTTTTTTTAAAAATCTGTATTTTCATTGATTTGTTGATTATTCCATTGGAACAAGTGAAACTGATCTGGGTCAGATTAGTGTAAATCAGATTTTCCAGACCTACTGTCTCTAAATCAGTTCTATCCGACTGAAAAGTTCCTCTGTAGGTGATTCTGTCGGATTTTCAGTGTGATCAGATATTTGAACTAGAAATGAGACACATACACTCGGTCAGATTTAGATTTGTTCTAGTGTATGCTAGGAGTTTTAACGATATATAGCATTAATTTTACTGGTGGTCTCTTGTCGTGCTCCGTGGCCCCATTCCATAACACTTGACGTTCATAAAGTTTCATTCCTATTTCATTTAGTTTCATGATGTCTTTAAAAAGTTTCTGTCCGTGCATACAAGTTCTTCTTTTCCCTCCATTATCTGGGCTCAGAATCACCGGTCCAGAGCTGTCGTTTGTCGGTTTGTGGTTTGCGAGGCCCTTGACGAACCCCTCTACGGGTGCTTCCCTTTACAGATTCGGCCCCTTATGCAAACACCAATTAGCCTGGCATCCACATCCAATTTCACATCAAATGTAATTCATCAACATACTCAGGTGGGTATAAGACTTAGTCGTCAGCGAATGCTTTGGAAATCCCACAAAGGACTTTCTTATGTAACTCTTATTTCTTTGTGCAGGAACAAATGAGCCCCAGCGTTCCTTATTAGCCCTTCCTTTAATCACTGAGTGTCTCTTTTATTCTCTCTTTCTTTTGTTAGAGGAAAACTTATGCAAATATGTGGTAAAATATAGTTTGTACAGGCGACATGATTATATTTTTCACCTTCTACTAACACTGGTCTGCCTCCTATTTTGAGAAAAATAATCCTAAAAAACATATATAAACTTTTATATTACAATACCTTCAGCTAACACTCAATAGTTGATGAAATGGAATTTGACATAATGTGGTGTTTCATTATTGATGAGATGTAGAATTTCTATCACTTAGAAAATGGACACAAGTGTTTGGACATTAAATATGTTTATGTCCTTATTTATCTTTTGAACACTCAGATAAACTTGACATTTTAACTGACGGAAATTGTTCTTTTATATAAACTTTTATATCTTGGGTTTTAAAGATGGAAGAAAAGCTTTTTGTAAATCCTGAGGATGTGACCCATTAGCCCCCCCCCCAGGATGTCCATATAATGAGTTGTACATTATTCCCACAGGAATGGGAATACTAGTTCTATATGGTTTTGATATTGTTCATGGTAACCTTTTCATGAACAGTTCTTAGAACTGGGAGGGACTCATTCTGTGGATGGTTTTGGCTCAGTGGTTCTGTTGGGATTTGAATTTTCTTTTCAGAAACAAAACAAAAATTAGTGGTTCATTGATTTTTGCTTTAAAACAGAAGAATTAAAATTTTATTTCAAGGTGTTTTTTTTTTCTTTTCCAGTGTCAAAACAGATAAACCAAATTTTAAAAAATGGACTGATTTTCGTTTTCTCTTTCTAACAACAAAAAAAAAAGAAAAAAAGAAAGTTACTACCTGACAGAAATGGAAAAACGGACCAAAACACGGCTGTTTTTTTTTTTTCATTTTCTGAGACCAGATGTCATTTTTAAGGAAAGAGTGCTAATGCTTCGGTCACAAAGATTCTTATGTGAACGATGGGTTGCCAAAGGTGCATATTTTCAAAACTGTGGAAACAAACAACACATATTTAACTGAAATATATATATTTAAAAAAAAAATAAAGTAAATTTTGTGCAAAATATAATCTGAAACATGGCCTCTTTTATTGACAAGGAAAATAAATAAATTGGTCAGTAATTACCTCCGCCAAGGAGGTTCTGTTTTTGCCAGGGTTTGTCTGTCTGTCCGTTAGTGTGCAACATAACTCAAAAAGTTATGGACAGATTTGGATGAAATTTTCAGGGTTTGTTGGAAATGGGATGAGGAAGAAATGATTAACTTTTGGGGGTGATCCGGAAGAAATCCTGGATTCTGGATCACTTTGAAATTTTCATTAACATTGTGGTAAATGGGGCCAAAATTTTCGTTTCCCAATATCTCGCTTAATTATTGACCAAAACTCATGAAATTTCACTCAGGAATTGACAATGGGCTCCTCTATCACATTTCAAAGGCTGATCCGGATCTGATCCAGAAGGCGGATTTTATTTTAAAAAATAAATGTAGGATTTGTATCACCAATTATGTGGGGAATTTTTGCGCTTGGCGGAGGTCTGTGCTCTCCGAGTGCTTTTCTAGTTCAACATTAATTCTCATTATTTCTTTTGTATTCAGTATATGATGACTTATTTCATGTTTTGTTTTTTCATTTCAGGTACCCCGTCGGTACATGTACCTCACTTTGGGAAGTCCTGCTCTCGTGGAATCTCACATCACTACTACGCTGATGACACACCGCTCTACTTTACTCCATGTATTTCCTCCTCCTCTCCTTCTGTCACTAATTGGACGTCACAAAAATCCCTTTATCAGAACTCTAACAAAAGGTACTTGTAATTAACCCCGACAGCTGTATTAAGGAATAAAGCCCCTGAGAATCTGCGTATTGGCCCGCTAGCTATTAACATCACATCTGTTTCAAAAAGCCTTGATTTTCTCTTTGACTAACACTCACTCTTTAATCCTCACATCTTTCATCTCGTTAAGTCTTGTTTCTGTCAGCCAGGAAATACTACAACAATCGAAAACCATTCTGTCTGCAAAAAAACACAGAACTTTTGGTCCACACCTTAATCTCGTCACTATTAGACTAGTGTAATTCATGATTTACTCATTTCACTCCATCATCTCTTGCTTATCTCCATCTGGTCCAGAAGATTTAATTAGGTTCTTCATTAAATCTCTATCATCAATTTTACATCACACTCATTCTCTCCTCCTGTCGCTGGCATCCAATCAAAAACAGGATTAATCTTATTGATTACATATAAGGCCAGACTTCCCCTGACACCTTATTATTCTGCATTTACAGTTGTTTCTCTGAAACGGTGGAACAGATTACTCCTTTGGATTCGATCATCTGAATCATGTGTGTTTTTATCCTCTGGTACCAGACTTTGCTTTGTGTTTGTATTTGGGTGCTTCTATGAAACTGGACAGAGGGGCTAAAAATTCAACCCAGATGTAGACGAATGTTAGGAAGCAAGTTAGAAGCACTTTAGCTCTATTCTAAAAATAAATATTTACTGACATGAAAGAGAAACTATTCTGCAGATAAAACATATTTTTATATCATTTTTAGGCAAAAATCTGCATGTAACTGTAAACAGGACATGAAAATTACATGCTACTATTTTTGAGTATCTCTTTATTCTCTCACAGGTGCATTTTGGGAATTGAACTAATTATTCAAGACAGAGTGTTTCACAAAAATGACCGCTGTTGGAAAATCACTCATGATTTGTGTCTAAATGTTCAGGGTCTGTATGTAACACCAGTGGACACGATGGGTTCCACACCAAACCTGGAATGAGACTGCGATTGATGGTGAAATTGTCGTTTCCCATTAGGTACATTTTTATGTGCGAGTTACATTTGCACAATTTGAGGGTCAATAGAAAAGCAAAATACAGTGTCTGTATTTATAGTCCATATAAGATCATTTACACACATGTTTTCACATCTAATGCACTGACACCTAGGCAGATTTAATGTCCATATTTGGGTCCTGTTTTTGGACCCAATATTTGATTAAAATTCATTATTACCTCCGCCAAGGAGGTTCTGTTTTTGCCAGGGTTTGTTTGTTTGTTTGTCTGTCCGTTAGTGTGCAACATAACTCAAAAAGTTATGGACCGATTTGGATGAAATTTTCAGGGTTTGTTGGAAATGGGATAAGGAAGAAATGATTAAATTTTGGCAGTGATCGGGGGTGGGGGGGCCCACGGGGGGGGCCATTTCCAACAAACCCTGAAAATTTCATCAAAATCTGTCCATAACTTTTTGAGTTATGTTGCACACTAACGGACAGACAAACAAACCCTGGCAAAAACATAACCTCCTTGGCGTGGGGGGGCCCACGGGGGGGGGGGGGGGGCACTGATCAGCCTTGGCGGAGGTCTGCGCTCTCCAAGTGCTTCTAGTTAATTATGGGATGGCCCAGAGCAAGAGTTTAATTTTGTGCATTTCTCTGCGGTCATCATTAGGTCCATCCTGGGGGGACATCTGTCTACATTTACCTTTGACTATTGGGTCTACACAGATGGAAAAGTGACAGATGCTAAAATGAACCCAGTTTCAGAGAAACACCCATGTGTGAAAGCACAAACAGTATGTGAGGAGGGGATGGCGTCTGCGTCTGTATCCTGCTGGAGTCAGTACCAGTGAGAAGGAGCGTCTCTCCAGGCTGCTCTTCCCCAGACTCATCACGCTGCTTTTTCTGGACTCGAACGTGAAGCTCCTCCGGTCTGAGGAGTAGGATCCTCTGGTCCCCGGTAGAGCCCCCAGCTCCAGGTGACCGTTGGGGGTCAACGTGCAGATTCTGGGGTCTGGAAGCAGAGTCAGAGAGGCCTTCAGATCCATGCAGTTAAAGCCCTGAAATCATCACGTACTTCCATCTGATGTCAATCAAACTTTGAGAATCATACTTTGAGATCATTACATCATATCGGTGCAACTCTTTGCTCATTCACTCCCCATCAAGTTGTCTTTCCTTCTGCTACTTCACGTATGATTTGCTGCAAATACAGGATGGCATTTGACAGCCCTGAGGGAACCTGCTTTGGTCTGTTATAGGTTAGACAGCAGTTATAGCAGCAAAAACTGGAAGGCAGAAAACTCACAACAGCATGACTGAGACACTTTTACAAGGAGCTGTGAATATTCCACAGGTCGATGCTAACAATTTACCTCTAGTTCAATAGCAGATTTACCTAGCGGCACCGTCCACATGTACGGTGAAATGCACATTTACGCTGCCCAAGCCCCTCCTATCTTTTTTATTGGTGGGGGTCTACTGCGCATGTGCCATTTATGATGAGATTCTATATGATAAAGGAAGTTAAATCTAAACAGCTGGTGCCAGGCACAACAAACCCCGCCCCTCACATGTATTTTTCACCCATTATAAATAAATAGGAAGATTAACTTAGTAACGAGACCAAAGTTTAATCATGAAGAGACAACTGTCTACACCAGCAGCATTTGGGTCTGTATGAAAAACAAACGGCAGCCACAGACGGTATGAATGTATGATTCTACAGATGGAACTATGGAAGTGCATGGACTGAATATGAAATATGTGTGAACACAGACACTAGTCGTTTTTCCATTGACCCTCACATTGCGTGAATATAACATGGGCATAAATATCCACCTGATGGAAAAACAACAATTTCGCCAAAATTCGTTTTTTGATTAAAAGTTTTTGCGCTGTAAAGAAGTGGTTTTTCAGGGGTAGCGCAAATGATATATCCTGCAAAACAGCAACGGAAAGACCTTTTTCCACAACTAGAGTCGCATGAATTAAAAAACTGATGTTGACAGACGTTACAATAAGCAAATAAAAAAAGAGTTTTAAAAGAAACATGGTGCAGTATGTGTGGACACACCAGGAAACCCAATCATTTTTTAATTTAGTACAAGATAGAGGGGTAATATAGAATAACAATGAATATATCTGTAAATCAACACCATATTTACGTTTGTCTCCATGTTTATGGAATGACTTCTCGTGTCATCTCGCGATAATAAACAAATCATCGCATTTGTGATTTAATGGAAAAAACGACATTATGCACTTCTGTTTCTTTGACGTTTAGTAAATATCGGTAAAGTTTTGCGCAGATGTTCAATGAAAAAGCTACTACTGATTGAGTGAATGACACACAGTTGTCAAACACAGGCCTAGACCTGGACTGGATCTTGTTGGTTCCACTTCTAAATTATCTGGAATATAATTGAATTCAATGTCATAACTGCGTCCAACCTTATGAAATCCAACTCTGAGCTCCGGTTCATGAACTGGTCACATTCATGAGGTTACACTGGATTTATTTTATCTGTGTATGATAATAAAAAATACAGTTTTATGTGATTTGAAGCATTTATAACATCAATTTTGTTTTAGTGCAGGGGTTATTTTCTTTTGTTCAGACAAATCAAATCAAAGTTTATTTCTATAGGACTTTACAACAACATCAAGAAGCACAAAGTGCTTTTCATGTAAAAGCATGATTAAATTCTAAGACAGACACGGGTTAGTCAAGTACCATAAATATGCATAAAATAGGACACAACACACTGATAAAAAAGAGCACAGATTCAAACCTAACAGTGTCTCATCACTAAGGGTTAAAAGCCAGTCTCAACAGGTGAGTCTTTAACTTGGACTTGGAGACGAAGCAGTAGTCGAGTGTTCTCAGACCTCGGGGTAAAAACAGCTGATAACACATCAGCAGCGTGTTGGGAGACGCCTCTGAAGAAGGCTGAAGTACAGCTGAAACATGTCCGGCATGAGAACATCACTCTACTGCAGTGTTTCTCAAACTGTGGGGCGGGGCCCTTAGGGGGGCGTGAAGGCTTGCCGGGGGGGCATGGGATCTCTCCTGCGTGTTTTTTGTTTTTTTTTCAGGTTAAAACATGTATCGGGTGGAACTAATGTTTTAGTGTTGGAGCACCCTGGACTCATTTTAGGGGCGTACAAAAAAGCAAATCTACTGCCATGGTGATCTGTGACTGGACCGAACGAAGAGTTTAGGTTTGGAGAATGGACAAGGACTGGGCTGGAAAAGAAAAATGAGCACGGTTTGTGTTTTTGAACAGTTTGTACAGTCTGCACTTTAATGTTCTGAGGTGTTCAATGGAAACGGGCTCATTGCAGCCACTGATATTGTTAAAATTTTCATCTTTGTTACCAAAATTTGTTTGTTGTTCTAAAAAAAGTTACTTTATTTTCATAGTTGTTAGATAATTGTGCATTTCCTATTTTTATTTGGACAAATCCTGTCTCATGGTGCAGTCTTTTTGAGTTTATTTGTATTGTTCAAGCTAAAATCTAAGTTATTTTTAATTTGAACAACAAATTATTCACGGAAAAGCAAAAAGTATTGTTACAATAATGATGTTTCTTTCAATAAAAGTTATAATTGAGCCACTGTTGTAATGTTGCTGGGGTTGAGGGGGGCCTGGAGATTTTTTGTCCTCCAAAAGGGGGTCCCACAGAATAAGACTGAGAACCACTGCTCTACTACTACTTTGTCTGAACAAAAGAAAGTAACCCTGTATCATTAAGATAAGAAGACGAAATGACAATTCTCAAACTGTTAATTTTGTCTGGCTTAACCCCCTTGAACCCCCACCGGTGCTCCGACCCTGGACGCCCCCCCATTCTCCTGCTTTTCTGGATCCGTCACTCTATTTGAAGGTATTTCTGTTTAGAGCAACAATAGAGACTGAGGACATTATTTATGGTACACTTGTAATCTTTCTAAGACAAAAGCAGAGAAATAGAGCAGATACTCCAAACACTGATGTGGATGAAAGCTCCCAGTCCCATGCTGATGGAAGATAAACAGAGATAATGCATGAGCGCTGTGTGAGCGGACACACACTAAAACACCTGGTTGTTTGTCCATCGGTGCGGAAACAGACTGCAGGGTTTGGTCTTTCTGCTTTCACTGCACTGCGGAGATGGGATCTCCTCTGCAGCATAAGCCAGCTCTTAGCGTATAGACGTGATTCCCTCGGTCTCTGAAGTCATGTTTAATCCTTTCTGAACTGTGTTGATCCAGTGGATGGGAAGGTATATGGCCTGAACACACTCATTGGGAGCCCTTCCATTTTTCATGTTTTTTCCTTGTTTGTAAGTTTGGTGGTATACTTAGGCTCACACTTCTGTCTGACTTTTTGGTTTTCAGTTGGTTGTCACTGGGGAAAAAAAAAGACTTCTGATTGGGCATGTTCTTTTGGAATGACACAAATGAATCCTTCTATTCAAGCAAAAATCTATATCAATGATGTCCTCTTAAAGACCTCAAACTATTTTTATATTGACTTTAAAAATGATTTTTGTTTTTACATATAAAGGAATAATATTTTGCTTTTTAACCCTTAGGGGTCGGAGCCCGTTTTGGCTGTTTTTGAGTACTTTTGATTTTGCCTTTATATACTATAAAAAGAAATGTTTACTATACCCATGTTTGGGATCTTTTCTTTTTCAACACAACTTCATCTATATCATCTACCTGTTATTTTTTCACTTTAACCTACTATAAAAACACAGAAGGCCAAAAAACACACAAAAAATATAAAATCCAACTTGAAAAATGTATGTAATTTATTGCATAAACAACACACAGATGCTTCATGAACCTTTTCAAAGACTTTCAAGTGAATACTGGGTCCAAATTTTAGGTATATCAAATCAGAATTGTAATACATTAAAACTATAGTCAAATATTTGATATAAAAGTATATCTTTACATAAGTGTTTTCTCTGGTTGTCTCACCCCCACCCACCACCCCACCCTCAGTCCTCCCGGTTTCCGGATCCGGTTCAGGTGGGGGTCATTCTCACTCTTTCCTGTAATGCTAATGCAGTCTGTGGATTAGAATCTGCAGATTCAGCCATTTTTTAACGGTTTAAAAAAGGACAGAAAATTAAGAAGACATGGTTAGAAATCTAACCCCACCTCATTTTCACACTTTTACCCCTAAGGGTTAAAATGGAATTCTTCCTTTTCCCTCATGTCCCTGTGGTCTCTATAAACTGTAAATGCTCTGCTTGGCTCTGAATTCTTCATTCATTCAACTCCACAGGTCCATCTGCAACACTGTTTATGTTTATGTTTAAGTTTACGCATTTGGCAGACGCTTTTTTCCAAAGCGACTTACAGGGGAAAACCAATGAAATCACTCAATCAATCAAATTTTATTTATATAGCGCCAGATCACAAAAAAAGTTCTCTCATGACATTTTATATATAGAGTTGGTCCAAACCAGACTGAAGCCAATTTACAGAAACCCAACAGAATCCTCCAGGAGCAAACACTAGTGATGGAGACAGTGGAAGGAAAAACTTCCCTTTAACAGCAGAAACCTGGAGCAGACCCAGACTGAGGAGGAGGGACGACTGACAGGACCAGTTTGGGTTAAAGAGAGAGAGGAAAGAAAGAGAAAAGAGAGAGAGATAGAGATAGAGACTGGGGGAGAAGGGGGGAGTAGGGGGAGACACATGGAGGCAGTTGAGGATAAGTGAGTGGTGATGATGAGGGCAGGAGAGAGGCAGGACCACCGCAGCAGGTCCAGAGATAATCCTGGAAGAATCTGTGGTTATCCTGGAAAAACCTTATTAGAATATTTAAAATGGAATGTTTGAAAGTGCTAGGACAGGAGGTGCTCTCGGAAGAGCTGGGTCTGCAGGAGCTTCTTGAAGATAGGCAGGGATGACTCTGTTCTTGTAGCACTTGGTAGAGCGTTCCACCAACGTGGAACGACCCATGAAAAGGGCCTGGATTGTCTTGTGCAAGGTCTGGGGACCACCAGACTACGTTCCCCAAATGAGCGGAGTGGTCGTGGGGCGACATAAGCTTTTATCAGTGCACCTAAGTAGGTAGGAGCAGACCCACTGAGGATTCTGTAGGCTAGGATTAAAGATTTGAATTTGATGCGGGCAGCTATGGGTAGACCAGTGGAACTCAATTTCTGACTAATGACACCACAAAGGGGGTTTGGAGCGCTGGCCCTTTAAATGCACAGGAGACACTTCAGGCCCCGCCCCCTACAGGTGATTGGCTGTGCTGCTCTGTCCCGTTCAACCAACAACTGAACATTTTCAGTCATGGGCTCCAAGTTTGGACAGATTTTCAGTTTTTACTACAACCGCTGATGACGACAAACAATTATGGAGAAAAACTGGAGAAGTGTTGGACTGAAGTCTGGAGCTGATATGAACAAATGAGGAGACGGAACCAGGTATAAAATGGAACAAATTCAGCAGGAATTCAAACAGGTTGCAGAAATCCACTGGATTTTTGCTCAAATGAATATAAAGATAGTTTTGCAGCAGCTGGAGGGTTCAAATTCAAACAGTCTGAACTATTAGAGTCCAAATACACAAAGAAATGAAGCCCAGACAGTAAACATTTTCATGTACTTGAACTTTTTTACACCAAAACAAGGGGAAAAAAATGGCAGTTTTCATTATTTATAGGTTATTATGACAGTATTTTATTGGTCTGACCCCCTTGAGACCAAATTTGTCCATATGTGGAACCTGAATTAAAATGATTTTGACACCAGTGATTGTTAATATTTTCAGTGTCATTTTTGTATTTCATAAATTCATCCCACAGACCAGACTGGACCCTTTGGCGGGCCGGTTTTGGCCCACAGGCCGTATGTTTAACACCTGTGATCTTATACAACACAGATATAAAAACTCACCAGACTTAATGGAGTCGTGCTTCTCGCTCTCATCAAAGTTGGAAGAAGAGCGGTCTTCATCCGAATACGAACGATTGGCATCACCCTGTGAATTAAAAGAGAAGACACCGATTTTCGTCACTATCTTCGAATACGCCTTGAATTTCTCTGCATTTTCTTGGACTAAAAGCTTTAAATCCCCCATATACATCTCCTCTGGCTCCTACTTGCTGTAAACATCTCTGAGGTTTTCATCAGGTCTGTGTCTTCAGGTCAAATAAGTTAAAACCATCCCATAATACTACTGACACAGAGCTCCAAAAAGCCCAGCAGGCCCGGTTAAGACCAAGGGGATTTCCCTGGGAGTCTTTACCATGAGAAACTCACAAGTAAATTGGCTCAACATTCCCTGGTGTGAAGCAGCAGCGACAGACTGAGTGAACGGATGAGCAGAGAAAGGTGAGAGAGCAAGAGGGAAAGAGCGGCAATCAGACAGAAAGAAGAAGAAACAAGAAAAAGACAACGGAGACACTGATGACTGACTTGAGTTTTGGCCCTGGAAGAATCACTGTTCGGCCCAGTTTACACGACGACGCTCTCAGGTCAAAACGACTAAATATTTGATCAGATGTGCCTTTGGATTAGACGGCGACAGCGTTTTCGCAGGTTGGAAACGCAGACAAAATCAAACCACCTTCCAGAGTGAAAATCTTAAAAATGCTCCACCCTCACGTCACCGTCTAAAGGGTTGAAAACACAAAACTGCATTTTCTCGTAGCAACACAGGCATGTGCCAGTACAGGAAAACAAGGAAAGGAAAGGAAAGGAAAGGAAAGGAAAGGAAAGGAAAGGCAGATGCATGAGTATAGAAAAGTTCATACACAGGGCGATTCACAGCGCTTTACAAAAATGAAAAAGAGACAGGTTAAAAACACACAATTACAATTAAAACAGAATCAATAAAACATAAATAATAATCAATTAAAACAAAGTAAAAGGTCAGAGGTCAGACAGAAGCCTTTCAGTCATTCTATGCACAGTTGAACAGCTGTTTTCAGCCTGGACCAACAACATGTCTGATTATTTCCCTGTGACAGACCTTCAAGTTGCCCCAGCCGCTCTCATTCACATCCAAGGGTCGTTTCAGCACTAATCTTTACAGAGAACAGTTGAGAGCAGAGAACGAAGATGTTCTGTTTCTTGTTTTGTGATTGTATTTGGCGGTAACAGTGACAGTATCACCTACGGCTGAGTGTCGAGTTAGAGGAATATTAAAGCGGCTTTAGTTTCACTTTCACTTGCGTCACTCCGGCAGTCACAGACCGCTACCCCAAGCTCCCACACATCGTTTCCATTGGCTGACGTACCAGGGCCGAACCTGGTTCTGTTTCAGGGGGCCCAACTGGTAGCAGTGCCCCAGGGGGATAGTCATGCATGTTAACGCTAGAAACCACCGGCCATAAAACAGAACACAGATGATCAGGAAGTCCGTTCGGAGCCACTGAAGAAACATGTTCATGTTTGTGTCCCGTTCATTATTTTCAGGGCAGGTTCATCCATTTACTGCTGAAACGTCATATTTATTTCCTTACTAATGTCAGTATTAATACCAGTAATGACGTGTTGCATAGCTGCGGTAGTAAAATAATCAGGTTACAGCTCAAAATTGTACTTTGGTATCACTAAATAAATCTGAATCTATAAATTAATACTGAATCGAATCGATATCGGATCGTGATCAATTAATTCAGAACCTTATGAATCAAAATCGAATCGATGAAGGAAACTGGCCGTGATACGCAGGCCTGGTGGGAACCATGGAACTGCATGGACTGAACATGAAATATGTCTGAACACAGACAGTGACTGAGTGAGTCACACACTGGGGTCCAACACAGAACCAGAGCTGGACTGGATCCTGCTGGTTTTAAATTATTTGAATGTAACTGAATTCACTGTCATAACTGAGTCCAACCTTATTAAAGCAGCTGTGTGCTGTGGTTCATAAACGGCTCACATTAATGAGGTCACACTGGATGCATGTTATTTGTGTATGATAAAAAAAACTATAGTTTTATATGATTTGAAGAATTTTTAATGTTAATTCTGCTCCGACCCTGGACCCCCCTCCACCACTGTGACAGACTGACAGAAACAGCAGATGGAAAACTTCACATCCCATAATCCACCCTTAAAAACGACCTGATTATTACCAGTCTATCTACACCTTTAATTCTGTTTTCTCTCTGAGTACAGTATCTACATCCCTACAGCATCGTCCTCCTCAGGGACCTTTGCTTAGAATACTCGGTAAAGCTCCTGTTTGCTGCTGAGGTTTAATTACTCCTCATTTCCAGACATTTGTCATGTATTATACCAGTGCATTTGGGAAAGTGTGAATTAGCTGCATATGTAAGTGTGATCTGTAATACGGCCACAGAGCCAGTTTTTTTTACCAGACTTGTCAACTATTATAATTACATTTTTAACAATCTGATTTAAAAGTCCTGGTTGTATTGTAACTATTAATTTTCACACAAAAACATGATCTAGGTTACTGTTTTACCACTGGAGAATGGGCCTAAAAATGCTGATTATAACCCAGTACTGAAGCTGTTGGAGACACACTTGTGTACACCCTCCACTGTACACCAATGGGACCTTATTTAAAAAAAACAACTGACAAATGATAGATTGATCCCATTTAAACTGTACTATCAACTACATATATGATGTTTGTCTATGTACACAAGAAATTTGTAGTAAAATGTGGAGTAAAATTTACTCAAATTGAAGAAAATTTTACTCTACTCAGATAACATCTGGTCCCTCTCTAACAAGAATAAAAGTTACTCTTTGGGTAGAGCTCTCTAAACTTAATTTAGAGCCAAATTTACTTCATATAGAGCAAAATTTAGTCTTTTTGAGGAAAATACTTTTGACTCTGGAAAAAAATACTCAGTAACTTTTCCTGTGTGTACTATTCATGTAAACCTAGAAAGTCACAGTTTTGTTGTAAATACAGATACATGACATCTGTGCTCACCGGCCACTTTATTAGGTACACAGGCATTAAAGGTATTGGCTTCAGAGTATCAGGTGTTCCTAATAAAGTGGCCAGTGACTGTATGTGCTGCTGAGTTTAACATGTACATTCACAGATGTTCTTCTGTCCATTCTGCTCTGACCTCTGGAATCAATGAGGCTTTGTGCCCACTGGATATTTATTCTTTTTTTAGACCATTCTCTCTAAACCACCGAGGTGGATGTGAAAATACCAATAAATCAGCAGTTTCTAAAAAAAAAAAACGCAGAGTATGCTGTCTGGAATCAACATTCATGCCACCGTCAAAGTCACGTACAACACCTTTTTTCCTTATTCTGCTGCTCAAAAACACAAAAACAATGAAAAAGTATTAAAAGAGGTGAAAATCCCTGTGACTGGTTTTTGTTGAAGCTGGAGAGACAAATTTAGTAACTCTGAAAAAGTGAAAAATATAATGGCATCATTTTTGCAACTTTCAGGTGTCCTTGTGGTATTTGTGTATTTTCATAGTCTGATGTCTCTGTAATCTCCAGTTGAATACATGAGGTTGTTCAGGTTCAGTCTCTGTGGTCTGGATGCACATCAATCTAATATCAGAAGTGGGCGGGACTTTCACTGGAGGAGAACTCAACGAATCCAATCAAAGTCCATATATGACTTTTATCAATGATCAGTAGGAACTAGATTCATATCTGTAAACATTTACATGTTCTAAACCATTAAAATATGAACATTAGAAGGAAAAGCAAAGGTTTACTCTTTTAAAAAAATGTCAATAATTCAAAAATCAAAAATTCTCATAACTGTGAATGAACTTTGTAGACATTGTCCCAAGAAAACTACACGTAAAATTTAAAATGAATCTGAACAGTAGTTCAGGAGAAGAAGATTGTTGAAGTCTAGACATTGAGTTTGACCCTTCAAGGTCACTCAAGGTCAGCGCTGAATGGTAACTGTACTGATATCTGTAACTATTTCTGTTATAAACCATCAAAATATGGACCATTAGAAGAAAAGACACATTTTGATAATTAAAAAACTACGTCAAAAATCCAAAAATAAACATTTCTCAAAACTGTGACCAAAATCTGTAGACATCGTCTGAAGGAAACTAAATGTAAAACTTGAAATGAAGCTGACCTGTAATTTCAGAGGAAGATTGTTGAAATCGGGACCAAAATGTCAGAAATTTAAATTTCTCAAACTTGTGAAGAAACGTCGTAGAGATTGCACCAAGAAAGCGACATATACAATTTGGAATGAATCAACCGAAAAGATGTTTGAAAAAATTACTAACGAAGATAACAGCAATGAAGACGACAACAACAAAGACGACAAAAGCAAAGACGCCAACGATGAAGACGACAACAACAAAGACGACAACGACATAGACGGACACAGCCCTTTGTCAGAAGCTCATGGTCTATGAGTTGATGAAACACAACTTACCGCTCTGTGACTTTTGTCTGTTATATTCTGTAATAGTCCCATGCCTGTAAAGGGTGGGACTCTGACCTCTACCATCTGCAGAAACACTAAACCTCAGAATGTGTCCTGACTTATCCATCCAACTACTGACACTATTTATTTATTCCATTTGCAGTTTGGACTATCAGCTCTAGAATCCAACTGCAGCCTGTTTGACTCCGCCCTCCCTGACATCATCAGTGTGGCTCAGGAGTAAACACCAGTTTGACATCATCTGCACCGACCACTTATTCCATGAACAAACAGTAGATGGGCGTGTCCTGCGGAGACGCCGCTATCACCAACAACACCGCAGATTTACCTAGCTTTAGTTCCCTCACACACTTCTATCTGATCAGACGTGTTTGTCATGTGCACCAAAACTTTCCTGTTAGGCACCAAAAAAAATGATTCAGTTCCTGTTTTTTTAATTAAGGAAGTATGAACAGTTTGGCAGAAACACAGCAGAGACAGAACAGTTCTGATACACTTCCACTGACCACATCAGTAGCCATTTCTGAAAACAGGTGAAAAATGGACCTTTTTTCAACAGCGTCCTGTTGAGTTGTGTGTGTGTGTGTGTGTGTGTGTGTGTGTGTGTGCGTGTGTGTGTGTGCGTGTGTGTAGATGTAAGTGTGTGAACATAGGATTGTTTACTTGTAATTGCACACTCTTTTTTCTGATTGTTTTTAATGTCATATACCTGTTGTGAAACACACTGGGTCTGCTGTGTGCATGAAATGTGCTCTATAAATAAAGTTGAATTGAATTGAATTTCATTTGTTTGATATTTGATTCATTCTTCTTCCTCTCATTATTATTAAATTGATGCGTTTTAAATTAACTTTGGTCGGTATCTACTGTAATAGAATGAAACTGTAAGGTGTCTATGTGAAAATGACAAAAGGTTGGATGTGTTGTCAATGCCACTGACTGCACACTTGTTCCCATTTATTATTATCATTATTATTATTATTATTATTATTATTATTATTATTGTTATTATTATTATTATTATTATTATTATTTCTGTCATTTTAGTCAATTTAATTTTTTTTAATCTTGTCTTTATTTTTCTATTGTATGTGATGCCTCTTTTCTTGTGCTGCTGTAAATTTCAATTTCCCCTATATCTTATCTTATCCTACCTTATCTTAATTTACCTTAACCTGCTTTACCTTATATGATCTTACCTTATCCTACCTTACCTTGTCTTATCTTACCCTACCTTACCTTATTTTATCCTACCTTACCTTATCTCACCTTATCTTACCTTATCCTCCTTGACCTTATCCTACCTTATCTTACCCTACCACACCTTTTCTTATCCTACTTTACCTTACCTTATCCTACCTTATCTCATCTCATCTTATCTGACCCTACCTCATCTTATCTTATCCTACCTTATCTTACCCTACCTTACCCTTCCTTATCTTATCCCATTCATACATATTTTACCACCCTCCCAGTTCCTGCTTAACAGAAGTGAGGACGTGTGCACTAAAATAAGTTCAACAGACATTCTTTATCTCCTAGTATCTTCGGTGTACCGTCATCAGCAGGTCGGAGTATTTTTAAAGTGTTTGAAGTGTAGTTAGGGTGTGTGGATGCCAGCCTGTTCAGCTGAGGAACCCGCAGAACACCAGAGGCCGTGCTTATTAAATGTGTGAAGGTCTGTGCTAAAGGTTCAAGTCTGCTCTTCTACAGAAGCACACAGATGGATGTCAGAAGTCAAATACAGATAAACTGTCAAAGCTTCAACGTTTAGGTGACCCAGAGGGCATTTCATTCCACAGGATCTGGAAGAGGAAAAACGTCTCCAATAACTCAAGGCCTTCATGGGAGGAACTATTTTTGAACGTTTCCAGAAACAAATGGACAGTATTGAACAAGATCAACCCACTTCAGTTTTTCTTTCGGGCTTCGGTTCCTTACCTCGGCCTGAAAACCCTCCACCAGGATAGCCACCAGGAGGTTAAACAGGACGTAATTGCCAAAGGTCATGAGGGCCACGAAGTAAAGCGCAGCCAGAGGAGACGTGGCCGCCATGCCGTTGTACAAAACCACGTTCCAGTCTTCCTGAGTGAGAATCTGCAGGAAACACAAAAGGAACAGGAAATGAAGAGTACCACATCATGCTGCTAAAACAACACTTGAGTAGGTCCCATCCTTCATGAGCTTCCAAGGAATTCTCAGATGTTTGCGCAGGTCCATCCCTCTTACATTTCAGCTGCTGCAAAAATGGATCATTGGCTGTGGGGTGAAGATCCACTGAAGAGTCCTACCATACCAAACCATACCAAACCATACTATACCAAACCATACTAAACCATACCAAACCATACCATACCGTACCGTACCATACCATACCATACCATACCATACCACACCGTACCATACCATACCATACCATACCACACCACACCGTACCATACCGTACCGTACCATACCACACCGTACCATACCGTACCGTACCATACCAAACCGTACCGTACCATACCATACCAAACCAAACCAAACTATACCATACCATACCAAACCGTACCTTACCATACCATACCATACCATACCAAACCATACCATACCGTACCATACCACACCATATCAAACTATACCATACCGTACCAAACCATACCATACCGTACCGTACCATACCATACCACACCATATCAAACTATACCATACCATACCAAACCATACTATACTGTACCGTACCATACCGTACCGTACCATACCACACCATATCAAACTATACCATACCATACCAAACCATACCAAACCATACCATACCGTACCGTACCATACCGTACCGTACCATACCACACCATATCAAACTATACCATACCATACCAAACCATACCGTACCGTACCATACCATACCACACCATATCAAACTATACCATACCATACCAAACCATACTATACCGTACCACACCATATCAAAATATACCATACCAAACCATACCATACCATAGGGCTGTGCAATTAATCGAAATTCAATTACGATTTCGATTATTACACGCAACGATTACAAAAATTATGAAATCGAGAAGAAACGATTATTAATTTTGAGTTGTTTAATTCACTACCGCAAGCTCCCATGAGCTGCTCTGCCCCGCCCCCCTCTAAGCTACTGCTGCCTGCTAGCCGGCAGGTCCACCCCAAGAGGACAGTTGTACCAGCGGTCTGGAAAAACGGCAGGAGAATCCCAGCAGAAGTGCTTGGTAAACAAAAAAGGCAAGTCCAATTCAATTGTATGGAATCACTTTGGGTTTGATGAAGAAGACAAAGAGCAAAAACACATCACGTGCAAAAAGTGTTTGGTAGTTGTGTCCGCACCGACCGCTAACACAACAAACCTTTAAACCATCTAAAGTTTAACCACCGCCACCGTTATCATAATCTTATGAAAAACTAAAATACACAAAAAAAACTCCGTCTACAACTTCGTCCACAATGCAATCTTCAGTCTCCGAATCTCTTTACGCTGCAACTCCCGTATTAACCTAACTGAAACCTCACGGCACGCCACTGAATTTACTGTTTCATACTACACTGAACATACTTGAATTTATAATTTGCACTTTACGTGAGTTTTTTTTTTTTTTTTTAATTGCTACAGTTCTATGGCAAGTCTATAGCAGTTTAATTCCAGTGCACTATTTATTTACAAAAGGAAACATACTTGAATTTACAGTACACTTATTTGCATTCAAAGATTTTTTTTGTTTCGTACAAAAGTGAACATACTTTGTTTTAATGGTTAAAAGCTTTATTTATATTTAAAGAGTATATTTTACATTGTTTTGCAAGAAAAAATAAACAACTTTAAGGTTAACAAATAATCGTTTTTAATAATCGTGATTTCAATTATTGCTAAAATAATCGTGATTATTTTTTTTTTCTATAATCGAGCAGCCCTACCATACCATACCATACTATACCATACCATATCAAAATATACCATACCAAACCATACCATACTGTACCATACCGTACCGTACCAACTTTATTTCTAATGCCCTTTCAGAACTGTACAACAGGCCAAAGTGGCGTACACAAAACATAAAACAAGGGATTAAATAAGTAAATAAGTAAAACTAGTGATAACACATGGTGCAAAGCAGACGAAGAACAATAAAATACAACCATCATTAAAAAAACAAAGACAAATTAAAATCTGATAAAAACAGCATAAAAAATATAAAAAAACAAACCTGTCACTCACTGATTAAAAGCTAATGGGAAACATCCTGCTGCTCTCCGGCTCCTGAACAGCCAACAGTGTGAACTGTTTATTGTGTTGTATCTGTCGTTTGTTTCTGATGTGTGTACTGTTGGCTGTGCAGTAATTCCACCCTATATCAGTGCTTTCCAACCTTTTTTGGCCCGTGACCCCATTTTAACATCACAAATTTCATCCAAAACGGAGACATTTTTTTGCTAAAATTAATTAGTTTTTGATCATGTAATAGTTGACTACACTATGTTGCAAATAAACCAGTGTTTTTCAACCTTGGGGTCGCCTGAAATTTCTAGTAATTGATAAAAATAAAAAATAAAAATTACTAATAAAAAGCATTTTTTTAATGATTCAATATGTATCTTATTAGAATTAAAACACCACACACTTTTCCTAACAAAAATCCAGTTCAAATAAAATACAGGATTTAATATCTGAGAAGGCAGATCTTGATTGATCTGATCATGTGACCACGTGCGTTCGTTACTACACTTCAGCGTGCCTGGACACAGACGCAGTCAGAAAAACGGACCGAACAGAGAATGGCCCCGATAAGACATCTAAGACAAACTGAGACGCACACACCACAAAGGTGCATTATATACACTAAATGTCCTCTAAAATTAACATCTATTTCAGTGGTTTCCAACCTTTTTGGGTTCATGACCCCATTTTAACATCACAATTTTTCTTTTTTTTTTTTTTTTATAGTCTTTTTATTAGGACACATTTTCAGTACACATATCCTTTCAGCACAGGTATAAGCATGTCCAATTTTCCAGTTTTCCAAAAACCAACAAAAATTTAAAGTTAGAGAAAAAAAAAAAACAAACACAAAAAACCATTATACTACATAATCAAAAGCAAAATAATTTTAGCAAAAAAATGTCTGTTTTGAATGTCTAGTGTTGCCAGAAATTTGTGATGTCATGGAAGTCTTTCCTCTCTTACTTTGGTAAAACATCGATAGAAAACAGAACACAACAGCTGTAACACTGACAACTAGAAAAGCACTCGGAGAGCACACACCTGCACCAGTGCAGACCGGTGCAGACCGGTGCAGATCGGTGCAGATCAGTGCAGACCGGTGCAGATCGGTGCAGACCGGTGCAGACCGGTGCAGATCGGTGCAGATCGGTGCAGACCGGTGCAGATCGGTGCAGATCAGTGCAGACCGGTGCAGACCGGTGCAGATCAGTGCAGACCAGTGCAGACCAGTGAATGTGGACCAATGTGGATGTGTGTGTGTGTGTGTGTGGGTGGGGGGGGGGGTAGTACTTTTCTCTTTTTTTCTTTCTTTTTTTTTTGTTTAGTTTTTGTTTGTCGTTAGTTGATTTTTGGAAAACTGGAAAATTGGACATGCTTAAACCTGTGCTGAAAGGATATGTGTACTGGAAATGTGTCCTAATAAAAAGACAATAAAAAAAATAATAATGAATTTGTAATGGTAAAATGGGGTCATGAGCCAAAAAAGGTTGGAAACCACTGAAATAAACGTTCATTTTACTTAATGAATTAAGCAAAAAAAAAAAAAAAAAAAAGATAATCTTGAATTTAGCGAAAAATCTGTCAATGGAAAAAGTGAAAATTATTTTGGTAAGATTTCTTGAAATCAGATTTTCCAGATCTGTCGTCTAAAAATCACTTCTTATATCTGACTGAAAAGTTCCTCTTGAGGCAATTCTGTCTGATTCTAAGTGTGATCAGATATTTGGACTAGAAATGAGAAAAGTACACTTGGTCAGATTTAGATTTTGTCAGTGTTACAGGCGTGTTCCTCAGATGTCAGGGTCAGAAGTTTGTAAAAAACAGCCATAAAATGTGGATTACCTGAAAAACAGTGACGATGGCCCAGAGCAGAGAATCAAAGTTCTTCCGGTCTGGTACGGTATCTCCAGTTTCCGTCTTCAGACTGAACTTACATCCAAAGATATGCATTCCCAGGATACTGAAATCAAACAGCATAAGAGCACACTTAGAGCCAGTTAGAATAAGTTCAGCTCATTCAAACACATACATAAAGGTTGTATTTATAGAATCAGTGCTGTTGTTTAATTGTGGGTGGATATTGTTTGGATGGTACTTGTTTTCACTGTGCCTAATTCTTTTTAAGTTGAGTTTTCTCTGGTAACAATCCCTCTGCTGCTGCCTACTTTCTTGGCTGGGAAAGTGAAATGTAATGTTTGAAAGTGGCTGAACCCCAAAGTCAGTTACATAAGATGTTAGTGGTTCCTGTCAACTTACTGTCACTGTCAAGTACCGTGTGTAAAAGGAAAAAAGAAACATATACAGTCGCAGAAAAAGTATTCGCCCACCCCTTGTTTTCTTCAGTTTCTTGTTCAGTTTAATTCCTGGTCCAACTAAAGGTCCATCTGTTTGGACAAATATGATGAGAACAACACAAACAGCTCAGTCGTTAAATTTCACAGCTGATATCTATGCATTGAACATGTTTTCTGGATAAAAACCTAAATCCCTTCAGTTCTTCCATCAGTATCTGTATCTCAGACAGCCTCTTGGTCAGTCCTTGAGGATCTGGAACTGTCAGCTTATCTTCCTCCAGGTCTTTAAGTGTGTGCTTGTTAAGTTCTACTCAGATTTTCAAGTACCTGCTCATTCTTTTGAACCTGGGGTTAACAGCTGCGGTGGAACTCTGTGACCTCCAGTGTTTCAGAAGAACCAGCCATGTACGTATGTGAGTCAGGCTTTACAAAGGGACGCAGCATCCAGTGGCACATTAAAGCACATGTGGAAATAATGATCTATGTTTGACTCGTGTCTATTCATGTTTCAGCTGCATCACAAACAGTGACAACGTTCTTTCACATGGATCCAATTCCATTTACCCTATAATGTTAAACGTATCATATGTGATCCATGAGTTTGGAAGCCCTCGACATGATCAGTGTGATATTTTTTGTTGTGTAAAACCTGATGTATACAATTAGATACATACAATACACAGATAATCCACCAGGGGGAGGAGTTCATTCACCAGAGGCCTTTAGTGACACTACCAGACTGACGTTAATGAGGAAGAACTGGGAGCATTTAGAAAAGAAATGAACAATTTATTAGACATGTTTGTGTGAGATTATGTTTTTGTTTGTTCAAAAATAGAGCATTGAGACCTGATGGATCAAATATGATACAAAATTGAAAATCATACATGAAACCGACATTAGAAAAACACATTTTTTGGTTGTTCAGAAGGACCAATAAAGGCCCCAGTTTGAACTGGAATTTTCTGTCAATGATTTAACAGTTCAGGCTGTACAGAGTTAAAGGAGGTATATGGAGTTTTTCTACTTTAAAACGTTTAAAATTAAAAAAAAAAAAGAATGTGTCGTGTTCTGATGGTGGCGTATTACATAATGTCACTGTCGGGCGGAAACCTCTTATGTCCAAAGTGGTTATTTTTCAGGAAACTGGAACAACTATGTATATTCTAAATAAATTAATGGAGTTAAGAGATTTGGTCACAAGCTGTTTTCAACACTATTCATCAGTTAAATATTTCTAAATTTAATTGTTATTTGAAACGTTACAATGCTGTTACTGTTACCAACAGTGAAATGTGGCGTGTTACTATGCACTGATATCTACCAGCTGTTATCCGTCCTGGCTCGCTCAGCCAGGCACCTGAAGTGAGATAGTTGCAGACGAGTCGAGTCTTTTGAACGGCTCTTTTCAGTGAACGATAAGAACCGATTTGTTGCGGAAGTACCCGTCTATGCTGTTCGACTGGGCAACTGGCCCGTAAAACACGCTCAAAAATCTGTTTTCTTTTACATATGTGAAGGTTTTTTTTTTTAAAAAGTAACACGATAATTACTTTCCCTGGTAACTAATTACATTTATGAAGGAGTAATTCAGTTATGAATTCAATTACTCTTTTGGGAAAGTAACTAGTAAGTATAACTAATTACTTTTTTTTCAGTAATTTGCCCAACACTGGAAACAAGTATTGATAAACACAATGTACTTCACCTGGTACCAAACAATCATAATATCCATTCATTCATTCATATTAATGTAGGAAATTCCAACAGGTTCACATATTTTTTCTTGCCACTGTATACTTACAACATGTTTTTATATTTTAACTTGTTTTATTATTTTATTTTATAGTTTTTTAATGCTTTCATTGATTTGTATTGTGCTTTTAGTCTTCTGTACAGCACTTTGGTCCACTGTGGTTGTTTTCAAGTGCTTTATAAATAAAGTTGGATTGGAACATGTGTGATGTTTTTTTTTTTTTTTAAACATGGATAATGTTTCATTTTAGTACTTTGATCACATTCTTCAAGGATCCAGATAATAGTGTGTTCTGTGCCAAAATACCCCTAGAGTTTAACCTTGTGGTACCACAGAGGTCCTTTTGAGTGTGATATTTATTCTGTGGTCGACTTTACCTGAAGATAAAGATGAAGAGCATGAGCAGCATGCAGAAGGTCGCCACATTGTCCATGGTCTTCATGAGGACCACCAGCTGTCTCCTCAAGGCCGGCATGAACCGGACCAGCTTCAGGACCCTGAGCAGCCTGAAGGTCCTCAGCACAGACAGACCTCCATCCGACTGGCCGATGATCTCACAAACACTGAGCAGAGGGAGGGAGGGAGGGAGGGAGGAAGGAAGGAAGGAAGGAAGGAAGGAAGGAAGGAAGGAAGGAAGGAAGGAAGAAAGAAAGAAAGAAAGAAAGAAAGAAAGAACACTCAATCACTCCAGGAGTCTTATATATAGTGGCATCTAGTGGTGAAACTACAGACTGCAGCTGACTGAACGGCCCTGGTCTAACCCTCCCCTATCCTCCTGAGACCCAACAACGCATGTTTGTCCTCTGTAGGGGAAAGAATTTCGCAGCTTTATTATAAAAAAATAAAATAAAATAAAAAACGCTGTCTACTGCAAAGGACATTCCATAAAAATGTTTAAAATGCATCTGAAAAAACTGCTGCATCGTGCAGTTTCCAGGAAAGGCAATTATTTAATGTAAAAAAAGCCAAAACTTGTACTTTCTGGGTGTCAGGAGGCTATGGTGGCTGCTAACAATGACAAAAGCCCTCTATGGTTGGTCTGTTCTGGGCACACGCTGGACAAAACCTGCAATGAAATGAACAAAAATATGAAGAAGTCTGTTCTGGGCGACTGTAGAATCATAGACCGTCTCCTTCTGTAGATGGACTCAGTCTAAGGCAGGGCTTCCCAATCTTTTTCTGTACTTTTTCCTTTTCCTTGAATAATTTCTTGTATGAATTTAAAATAACTGCATTATAATGTATTTTTGCATTTTGTGGGTCAAAATCAGGTATTTTCCATTAATTAAAACACTAATCATGTAGATATTCATGAAAACTAAGATAAAAGTTGAGGGTTATTATTGGGTCCAAACACAGTCATGTCCCGTCAGAGAGCCAACTTTAACTGATTACCATTCCGACATTTATTTCAGTATAAAGTAGCTCCTTGTTTTGGATAATCCCCTATGGTCCAACTAAAGCAAACATGAATTTAAAAGTAAAACTGTGGGTCATTTAGCAACACTAATCTGTCAAATTGTCTCTGAAATGTCACGTCAGACAGATTTTAAATGTTTTAACCCTGTATCAGAAACAGAGAAAACTGAAGAAAACGTGACTTTTTCAGTCCAATCTGTCATTAACTGAACATAAGCCCAGTGTGTCCATCCACTGGCATTGATCCAACTCCATGGGCTTGACTGGAGAATCAGTGTTGGAGAAGATGATGGTGTTTCCACAGTAACTTTGGAAACTCTGAATGTCCAAATATGGTCATATCTGATGACCGTGAAACACAATAACCTTTGAATTTACTGAGTTTCAATGAACATCTACATGATCAGTCAATTAATCATAGGAAAATAGATGATATTCACTGGAAAACAAATGCAAAACTCAGAGGATATTATAATAAATCACTTTAGAAAGGTTAAATAGACAGACTAATTCATTTGGGAAGTGCCACCAAAGTCACACTGGGTCCTTCGGGGTTAAAGCAGTGTTTCAGTTCAAGGACGCCATAACATGAGCTACAGTCTCCAAACTTCAACCATTCGTTCAAGTATGACGGTAAAACAGTGGCTCCTCTGGTTCATCTGGATCTAAACTCTGCTTTTAGGAGATAGAGTCTGTGCAGTTCAACTCCACTTATTCGACTTTATAAATGGGGCTGAAATCATACTTTTTTGCATAAAACACTAGTGCATAAAGCCACATAAACAACAGTGTTCATCCTTAGATCCAGTTTCAGCTCCTAATGGGAACCCTCATTACTCCAGTTCCAACTTAAAGCTGATAATCATCTAACACCAACAAATGTACACGGTTTATCTTTTCTTGCAGTAATTAATGTGTCCACTTAAAACACAACTGCAGCTTTGTTTGTTACAAATCATTATAATCAGTATTCAGTAAATACATAATGACTTCCTTAATTACACACAATGGGCTTCAAAAGTTTAGATTTGATCTTTTGCTCCAGTTTCGTGCAGTTTTCATCATGAGCACAGAGCACCTGAATGTAAAGTACCTTCTACAAAATGTGACAGGGATTCTCAAATGGTGGCCCGCGACCCAAAAGTGGGTCTCAAACCTGTTTTCAGTGGGTCGTGGGCCTTAGTCTGGACCAAAATTTTACTTTTGTTAGGTGCGGTGCACTACTTTTCTGATAATAATAATAATAATTATTATTATTATTATTATTATTATTTATTTTATTTATTTATTTCAAACATGCAAAGAAACAAAATAAAACAAAACAAAGCAAATTAAGACAAAAACAAAAGAACATTTAAATGAACAGAATCTATCTTCCATACATATAAGTCTGAATTTTGCAAAAGGAGTAGGAAGAAGTCTAAACTGATTTAATTCACTCCCTCAGTGCTTTTACAGCATTATCACTAACTGAATACAACGATCAAACTATACTATTTTACCAATTTTAGCATCAAACCACAGCTAATCCATCCTGCAGTAACTGAATTCTCCACACCAGTCTGTTCATGGCAGTGCAGTCACACAAACACACTCAACAGTTTAATTCACTAATTCCAGCAGATTTATCAGTTCAACATCATCCATACACAAACAGGCCTCAGTGTCATTATTAAATACTGGACCTCACAAAAATCTGTTCTTTATGTCTTTTTTAAACTGAATTATTTTATATTTGTTTGATCTCCACACACAATTTGTTGAATAGATGGTGATACAGAAACTTTTTAACATAGTGCATATGTTATGAATCTTTAAATTAAATTTTCCCCATGAATCATAGCCTCCCTGTTTCACAAAACATAACAAAAATAATAACAATAATAATAATAATAATAATAATAATGCATTTTATTTGTATAGTGCTTTTCATGGAACTCAAAGACACTTGACATAAAGCAGATAAAAACAGAAACCAAACACATTAAAAACAGATAAAAGCAGGTGCAAAAGGCAGGTATATGAATATAAAATAATTAAACATTCAAAGCACTCTGAAATAAGTGAGTTTTTCAAAGGGTTGGGGCAGCAATAGAAAAGGCTCTGTCCCCTCAGGTTCTAGTCTTTTCCTTCTTTTTGACTTTGTTTATTGTGTGTATTTTGATTAATAATTTTGTAGATATTGTTCCTAGTTGATTGTGTTTTTCTAGGTTAACTATTTTTGTCCTTTTTTAGTAGTTCTTCTATTTTTGTATGCTTACACAATACATGATTCACACTGAAAAAAGAAAATACAGAGAATAACAACATAATAAATGGTGATAAATCAATTAAGAATGATTAAATAGATGAATTCAATCAGAAGTGAAAAAGCGCTGGGTCTTTCTGGGTTAAATGTCATCAGTTTGGGTCACGGGTTGTCATTTAGGGGTGCTAGTGGGTCCTGAAGCCAGACCGTTTGAGAACCACTGGTCTAATGGAGGTGTCCGTCAAAGGCTTCAGTCACATCAGAGCAGCATCAGCTCTGCTTTGGTACAGACTGAACGGATGCACTTTTTAACTGGGGACGGTGACATAGATGAAGGGGGGGGGGGTCGGTGTCGGAGCAAGAGATGAGAAGACAAATGTAGATATGTTCAATCACATGGATCTCCTGTGACGGGCTGCACATTTGATCTTGTTCAGTTTTAGTAGCTTTGATGTGCATTTGATCTGGGGCTTATAATGGGGATCACAGACAAAGGCATTCAGCCGCATGAATGGGAAAAAACTGCAGCAGATCAAAGGTGCAGCCACTCACCTGAAGCCTGAGGCGAACGGAACAAAAAGACAAAACCCGTGTGCTGCTGTCTGACGCTTTGGCATCCAAATACATACAGGTGGTACGTTTGAGCCGGGCGCACCGAGCATGACACTTTGACAAAGCCATACATGAATTATTTACCTTCACAATCCCGTTTTCAGAACAAACAAGACCACGGGAACGCACGCAAAATAACCCACCTCAAATTCATTATCAATAAAACAATAACAAAACATTTTTACCAGCAAAATTAAAGCCTATTGTTGTTTTTATTAGAGCTGTCAAATGATTAAAATTTTAATCAGATTAATCACAGGGTTGATGTGGATTCATTTCAATTCATTTTTCTATTCATTTTTAATCTATATTTATCGTGTTTCATTTTGCATGAGCAAACAGACTCAAGAAACAAGGGAATATATATATATATATATATATATATATATATATATATATATATATATATATATATATATGCACTTAACGTATTTATTAAACACTACAGGTAGACCGATAGATCGTCAGGCTGATGTATTCATTTTTTTCAATATCAGCCACTGGCCTTCATTTTTTTTTTGAAGCCGATAACTACCAGTTAACCAGTAGTAAAAATGTTATAAGATATTTGATCAGGCACCTGTGTGGGCAGCACTGGAAGTTCAATAAATGTTAAAAGAGTACTATGTGTATGTGTATGAATCATTTCTTTTGTACTGCTGCATAAAAACCTTAATTATCTGGAGTGTTTCCATTGCATTTTATGGACTATGTGCTTTAAAAAAACACATCGGCCTTAAATATTTGCCTCCAAACTTGGCTGTAGATGTGGGCCAATGGCTGAACAGGTTTTAAATCAGCATCGGCCTTAGAAAAACCCATACCAGTCAACCTCTATTAACACCTTCAACAAAACAGTTTGAGACAAAACTGTAAACAGCTGTTCTGTTTTGGGTTTTTTTGTCCTCATATTTCCATCCAGAGGGCCAAGCTGCTGTTTACCGTCGTCATCTTTATGGGCTGCTTCTGCTGCCTGTCACTACGGATCAACTGAACGTTTGTTCATGGGCAAAGTCAAGGGAAGGTTAACATCTGGTTAAAAAAATATAATTACAATAGCCATCACCAAACTAGATAATTACTTATATTTTCAGGAAAATGTATTTTGAAATGAGAAAAATTTGTGAAAAAAAATTCAAAGAGTTTTCTGAGTGTGAATGTTTGTAAAGTGACAGTTCTGTGCCGTCATTCTGGGTTCATTTCATAAACTCTCAGAAATAAACTACATTTATTCCAAATACACTGATATTTGACCATTATATTATTTATGTCATATTCTAAACACAGTGTGTAATCTAAATAAATGCATATGCAAAATACATTTGGGCATAATGTTAATATTTGTATGTTGTAAATATTGTATATACATGTATGATATTGTTAATTTAGATAAAAAAATGTTTAATTTTATATTTACTTTTGTTGTCCATCTGTGACGCTGCCATTTGTCTAAACTCTTTCTACATAGGTTTGATCAAATATGTTTTTCCTCTAATTATTGGGTTGTAAAATAGATGGTTGAAGGTTTACACTGAATACATTTGACGATGAAAATGTCAGAGGAACTTCGGAATTCTTGCGAAAAATAGACGTTAATTTTTTTGTCCAACCATGATGCAGTAGATTCTGATATTGTTCATTTAAAAATATTTGAAACTAAATTTTGCCCTTTGAGTCTGTTTAAGATGGTATTTAGACCTTTACAATCATGTGGAATATTTGTCTGAAACTTGTCTGGTTCAAAAGTTATGAATCACAAAGTAGTGGGCGGTCCATCTGTGATGGCCTTGACCCCGCCCACATGTGCAACAGTAACTCTACTTGGACAAACTGATCCAAATGCGTTGGCAGAGACGTTCACAGTCATTCTGCTGCAGACGGGTTAAAAGAGTTAACATTTATAATCAGATTAATGATGGTGATGGATTAATCCACGTTAAGGCTTTAATTCTGACAGCCCTACTTCTTATGAATCACATCTCAGTTATTTTTCCACGTATTCTTACCTTATGATGACGATGATTCCGTCAAAGACGTTGTAAGGGTTTCTCAGGTAATTGAAGGAACCGAATGCGGTGAGTTTAAGGATCATCTCCAAAGAGAACATGCTGGTGAAGACGATATTACAGATCTCCAGAACATTCGTGAGCTCCTCTGGCTGGAAGGGAAAAGGAGAGGAGACAGACGGAAAAAAAAATAAAGTCAGGAAATATAAAAAGAAGAGGAGGAGATGATAGAAAGAACAGAAACGTGTGTGGTTCGGCTACAAACTCTTCATCAAACAACATTATTTACTGTTTATTTAGCCTAGAAAGTCCCACTGAGATACCAGTAGTTTCATCTAAAACAATTTCACATGAAATACTTGAAAAAACACACATGGGGAATAATACAAGTAATAGAGAAAGTAAAAACAAGCAGCAGAGTAGAGGCCATGGCAGCAGTATCTGTAAACCACCCCCCCGTGGGTCATGGATTATGCAAAACAGCAACTGCTTTCATTCATGGCAGTTTATAAAACAGTTTTAAAGACATTCAAATTAAAGACGTGTTCTGGGGTAAAACAGCACAGTCAAGGCCCCTGTGCATAAGAACAGACTCCAGTTTTACCCCAGTCTGAGTGCACCAGGGCAGCTTTAAAGGAAACACTGTTCAGTCAGGCTGTCAGACGCAGTCTCTTTCAGGTTCCACATTCAGCCCAGTCTGACCTCCAGTCTGACCAGTCAAATAACAGCAATAATAGCATAGAAATAATCACAACTCCAACTGTTTTATAAGCAAAAAATAACATTAAATTATGAAATCATTTACATTTTACAAACTATTCAAACAAAAAAGATGTGAATAACCTGAAAAAAATGAAATTTCAGAAGAAAAATAAGAAGAAATAATAAGAAAAATTTGATCAATATTATGCCTCAACTAATGATTTCTATGTGTGCATTACAGATCAGATCTACTAAGGCATAAACAGGCAGAATATAGTTAAAATTACACTTATCTTTCTTTAGACCAGGGCTGTCAAACTCATGTTAGTTCAGTTCCACATTCAGCTAAATCTGATCTGCAGTGGGCCGAACCAGTCAAATATTAACAGAATAATATAGAAATAATGTCAAGTCCAAACTTTTCTGTATGTTTTAGAGCGAAAAAAAAGTATTTTTACATTATGAGAAGGTTTCCATCTACAAACTATCCTTTCAAACAATGTGAAAAACATGAACAAACTGAAAAAATCAGTGTAATTTGAACACTATTCTGCCTCAGTTTATCATTTCCACATGTACATTAGAACTTACAGATCACAGTGGCTCTACAATCACATAAAACACTTAATAACAGACAGAATACTGTTAAAATTGTACGTACTTCTCTTAAGACATATCAGGTTATTCACATTTTTTGCGGAATTAAACTTTTTTTTTACTGTAAATACATGAAAATATTTACCTGTACGAACAGAAACACTGTCAGTTGTCATTATTTCTCTGTTATTCTGATAGATGGATGGGGAACCTGAACTAAAAGGACTGGTCATATTTTACTGTAATTTTTGCATTTCTCAAATTCATCCCCAGGGCCGGACTGGACCCTTTGGTGGCCAGATTTGGCCCCCGGGCCGCATGTTTGACACCAGTGCGTTCAATTAGGTACATTTCTTGCAGGACATTTTAAAAAGCCGAAACACGACATTTTCTTTTTTTTTTTTCTTCATCTCATTTGACTCACCACCGTGGATCCGATTCAAGCTCAAAACCAGAGAGAAAGAAAATAACGTCATGTTTCTGGAAAGAACAGATAGGTTTAATGGAAGCCAGTATTATTTGTCAGTTAACCCTTTAACCCCTGACGTGTCTGTGGTGAGTGTTCTGAATGTATGACTGATTTTAATTATTCATAAAAATTCAACCGTTTGCTCAACAGGACACATTTCAAAACGTGCTGATAGAACAGACCTTGTTCTTTCCACAGACATCTGCAGGAGTTTTTACTCAAACTCCCCAAAGTTTTCATTTTTTCCAGACTTTTTTTTTCTGTATGAAGCCTCAGTCTGGTATCTTTAAGAACTGAGCCAAGAGCTGTCACTGCATAAGCCAGGGGTCAGCGACCTTTACCGTCTACAGACAGTTTTCCCTGAAACAGAAAGAAAAATGTGTATTTTGGAGAAGCTGTAGCTCTGGGGTTTTTTTTGTTTTTTTTATTGTATGTTTGTCTTAAAGAAACCAGAATGTAGAATATAGTTACTATAAAGCAACCAGGAAAAAACAACCAAGAAAAAAAACAAAAGTTCCAGTCGAAGGTGGAGTCTGACTCCAGCAGTACCAGTTAACCCTGGAAAGCCTGAACTATTACAGACAGAAAATTCCAGTTCTCTGAAACTGGAGCCTTTATTGGTCTTTCTGAACAACCCAAACTTTTATTTTTTTTGTCAAATATCAATTTCCATGTATGAGTTTCAATTTTGTGTCATATTTGTTACATCGGGTGTTAATGCTCAAAATTATTATACATAAACAAAAACATAATATAAAACAAACGTGTCTAACAAATTGGTATTTCCTTTTCAAAATTGCCAAAGTTCTGCCTCCTTCCCTCATTAACCCTATAACGCCAAATGTATCATATTTGATACATGAGTTTTGAAGCCCTCTACATGATCAGTGTGATATTTTTTATCTTGAAAAACCTGATGTATACAATTAGATACATGCAATACACAAATAATCCACCAGGGGAGGAGTTCATTCAGCAGAGGCCTTTAAGGCGGCCATACACTGTGCGATTTTAGAGACGATTTCTCACTGGTTCTTCTCTTTCTGGGATGGGTCCAGATGTTCCTCTAATGGTGTGTGGTGCTTGGTGCAGTGGACATGGGCTAAGGAGAAGACATGAACACCTCACCACCACCTCACCACCAGCAATCGTGTGTTCGCAAGGAAAACGGAGCTGTTTGAAATCCTGCTGGCTCCTCCTGAGGGTATGGTACTGTCAGAGCAGTGCCACGAGCCCATGGGCCTCAGATTCTCACACTGTGCATGCGCCAACACAGAAGCGTACAGTAGCGTACAAGCTAACAGTAGCTGTCTATTGTCCTAGTGCAGTTTAGCTTTTGCATGTTCCCTGTAGTTCCCTTTGCTGTAGGACTGACAGCCCATACTGTCCACGTCTGGACAACCACTTCCTGCACCAAACACCTGGTCGTCTTTTCTTCTGTTTTCATTCCTCACAGATAATGGCACATGTTACCAAAGCAGCTCGTTGGTTTTTGTTTAGCACTACCATCTGGTGACTCACGCCAATACACAATCGTCTGTGCACTTTCGGTATGTCCTTGGTATTTTAACGTTGTATTTCCGGATACAACACTGGAACATGTGGTGCGTCCTCTGGTGTATGGTCCTACAGTGTGGTGCGTCCTCTGGTGTATGGGCCTACAGTGTGGTGCGTCCTCTGGTGTATGGGCCTACAGTGTGGTGCGTCCTCTGGTGTATGGGCCTACAGTGTGGTGCGTCCTCTGGTGTATGGTCCTACAGTGTGGTGCGTCCTCTGGTGTATGGTCCAACAGTGTGGTGCGTCCTCTGGTGTATGGTCCTACAGTGTGGTGCGTCCTCTGGTGTATGGGCCTACAGTGTGGTGCGTCCTCTGGTGTATGGTCCTACAGTGTGGTGCGTCCTCTGGTGTATGGTCCTACAGTGTGGTGCGTCCTCTGGTGTATGGTCCTACAGTGTGGTGCGTCCTCTGGTGTATGGGCCTACAGTGTGGTGCGTCCTCTGGTGTATGGTCCTACAGTGTGGTGCATCCTCTGGTGTATGGTCCTACAGTGTGAGCAGTCAGGTCGCATACAATCATCGGTCCGTACAGTGTGAGAACATGAATCGTGAGCCTGACTTTACAATTGATTGACACGGTTTGAGATGGAGCTGTGTGCAACGATCGAAACAATCGTACAGTGTATGGACGCCTTTAGTGACACGACAAGACTGACATTAATGAGGAAGGAGGACGAACTGGGGCCGTTTAGAAAAGGAATTAACTATTTATTAGACATGTTTGTGTTATATTTTGTTTGTTCAAAAATAATATTTGAGCATTTAGACCTGATGGATCAAATATGATACAAAATTGAAACTCATACATGGAAGCTGATATCTGAAAAACATTTTTTGGACCAATAAAGGCTCCAGTTTCAAAGAACTGGAATTTTCTGTCAATGATTTAATGGTTCAGTCTTTACAGGGTTAATGTCAGTCTTGTAGTGTCACTAAAGGCCTCTGGTGAATGAACTCCTCCCCCTGGTGGATTACCTGTGTATTACATGTATCTAATTGTATACATCAGGTTTTTCAAGAAAAAAAACATCACACTGATCATGTAGAGGGCTTCAAAACTCATGTGTCAAATATACATTTGGCATTACATGGTTGATTTCACTTAATTTAATAAACATTTTTCTGGTCTACTGTTACATACATGGACACAAATTGAATATGTTGTGTGAACGGAAACCCTATAACATATATTTCAGAAAACTATCAGCCATGGTATCACACATGTCTAATCTACAAACTCCATCTTGTGCCAGTACTCGAGTATCTTAGGTGTAATACCACTGACAGCCACTACATGCTGCTCCTCAAACCCATGTCTCTGATACACTTTGATTGAATTTCTCTCTATAAATATAGTCAAATTATTTTTTCCAGGAGTCATTCTGGCTCATTCATTTTATTTGAACCCTCTAATAAGTTCCCAGTCGTCCAGCGTTAAAATACTCCTACGTTAATGAGATTTCGGGGGTGCATTGTCAGGCTCTGATTGGCAGGTATGTTCCACAGTCTGCTCGCCTCAACACCTTTTTTCCTGACGGTGGCTGTGATTAACGAGTAACAATAACAAGACCATCATATGATCCTTTTATGTAAATGTTTCATCAAGTGTTTTCAGTCCGTACAAATGAGCTGCATCA
Source organism: Sphaeramia orbicularis (assembly GCF_902148855.1). Classification (NCBI taxonomy): domain Eukaryota; kingdom Metazoa; phylum Chordata; class Actinopteri; order Kurtiformes; family Apogonidae; genus Sphaeramia; species Sphaeramia orbicularis. The sequence continues at coordinate 712,976 of NC_043957.1, forward strand.
GAGACGACTAAGGACCGGACACTTTAACCACATTTCTACAGAAGTACTTTGGCGGAAGAAGACTACAGCTGCTGATTTGTTGGTTTAATGCACAGGTGTCAAACATGCGGCCTGGGGGCCAAATCTGGTCCACCAAAGGGTCCAATCTGACCCCTGGGATGAATGTGTGAAATGCAAAAATTACACTGAAGATATTAACAATTAATGGTGTCAAAATCATTTGAATTCAGTTCCACATACAGACACAAACAGTCCAATTAGATTTCCAGTGCCAGTCAAGTATTATCAGAATAACGATAAATAATGACAACCCCAAATTCTCTCATTTTATTGCTGTGAAAAAGTAAAATTCTATGAAAATGTTTACATTACCAAACTATACTTTTACAAAAAACGTGAATAACCTGAACAAATATGAACAAACGAAAATGTCTTAAGTAAATTTAATTTTTCCAATATTCTGCCTGTGTGTTTGTAACGCACATGTGTAAATGATAAACTGATAAACAGAGGCAGAATATTGTTATAAATGCAATTGTTTTTCTTACGACAATTCAAGTTGTTCATGTTTTTCAGATTTTTGAAGAAACTTTGTAGATGTAAACCTGATCAGAAAATAATTTTACTTTTTACACTGTTATTATTTTACTGGTCTGGCCCATTTGAGATCAAACTGGGCTGAATGTGGAACTGAACTAACATGAGTTTGACAGCCCTGCTTTAATACGTCTCCTCTTGTTGTCCACATCACCACCGTCTGCTTATTTTCAACACAACAGCGAGCAGCAAACTAAACACATTCACCATCAATTATTGATGTTGCAGATGCTGCTATTAAAGATGTAAAATTTTACTCTGATCACCTTGGAGACACTGAAAAGACGACATTTTGTCCCAAAGACTGGCCTTGAGAGCTATGATGTAATGCATCCATTCACTGCATGCATTCAACCAAATTCGTTCTGATTTCATATGTTCTGTTTTTGCTCCTTTGTTGTGGAAGCTTTCAAAGACGTTGAAGTTTCCACAGTAAATGTTCACACTGATGAATCAGATGTTGATTTAAAAAATATTTGGCACAGACACAGGGTTTATTTTAGTTTCTGTCACTTTTCCATCTGTTCAGACCCAATAGTCAAAGGTAAATGTAGACAGATTTCTCCCCAGGATGGACCTAATGATGACCTCAGAGAAATGCACAAAATTATCCTCTTGCTCTGAGCCATCCCATAATTAATTTTTTAATCAAATATTGGGTCCAAAACTAGGACCCAAATATGGACATTAAATGTGCCGAGGTGTCAGTGCATTAGCTGTGTAAACATGTGTAAATGCTCTTCTATAGACTCTAAATACAGACACTGTGTTCAGTGTGTGGATCCTAGTGGTTTTTCTAATCCACACGTGGTTTTTCATCAGTCTCAGTCTCATTCCAGGTTTGGTGTGGAACCCATCGTGTCCACTGGTGTTACATGCAGAACCTGAACATTTAAACACACATTAATCGTGAATGATTTTGCAACAGCGGTCACTTTCGTGAAACACTCTGCCTTGAATTAGTTTGATTCCCAAAATGCACCTGTGAGAGAATAAAGAGATATTAAAACATAGTAGCATGTAATTTTCGTGTCCTTTTGACCGTGTTACATGCAGATTTTTGTATTAAATATAATGTAAAAAACATAAAAATGTGTTGTATCAGAAAAATAGTTTCTCTTCTATCTCAGTAAATATTTGTTTTTCAAACAGACCCAAAGTGCTTCCGAACCTGCTTCATAACATTCGTCTACATCTGGTGTGAATTTTTAGTCCAGATGTCCTGTTTTCGGACCAGTTTCATAGAAGAACCCAGATCCAAACAAATCACATTTGGGCCCCTCTGACGGTCATATGGCCCCACAATAGAAGAAATAATTCAAGAACTTTCTGCATCAGCCTACAATAATTACCCCCCCCTTTACGGCACCCCAGTGCATGTGGACGTTTGTGAATTCTGAGACTGTGACCGTTGGGTTCAGGTGAACGTTAGTGTCAGCGATGGAGAATATAAGTGGAAGAAAACTGACACAACCTGCTGGGATTTACACTGGCTGGTTGTCTCCCCCCCGAGGATGACATTCACTGAGCAGAAGTCGGGATGGGGGGTTGACCCTCCCCCACCCCACCCCCAATAAATCGTAACCTGGTTGCATTGTACTAAGTTATTTTACAATGACAAATATATAATACAATAAAGTCTAAAGAATAAAGTCTATCCCATTCTATATTACCACTTGAACATACATACATACATACATACATACATATATATGTGTGTGTGTGTGTGTGTGAGAGTGAGTGTGTGTGTGTGTGTGTGTGTGTGTGAGAGTGAGTGTGTCTGTTTGTTTGGTTTGTTTTTTAGTTTTTACTAATATCTGGTAGGATAAGTTGTAAATGGGTATTATCATATTAGTGTATATAGGAAAAAGGACGTGTGATATTGTTATACTACTATTATTATCATTATTATTATTATTATTATTATTATTATTATTATTATATTCATACAAAATAATAATCGCTATAATAGTGATCATAAGGAATAGAAATTGGGGGTAGGAGTATATAAGTTTTTACTTCTTCCTACTCCTTTTCGAGCATGTATAATTTCATTTTGTTAGTTTTATTTATCTTATTATTTTTATTTATTTGTTTGTTTGTTTGCTTATCAATTAGTTATGTACCAGTGCTTGTATTTTCTTGGTTGCTTTTTGTTGTGATTTCACTGTCTACATGTGTTGAAATAAAGATTTCATTCATTCCTTCATACTGCCAGTGTGTTAACTCAGTCCACTCAGACTTGTAACCAGGCTCAAACTACCAGAGGGGCTGTAGCGTGTTTATTCTTCTCCCCTATGACTTAAAGCCTTCATGATACATTTAAGTGATACGTTTCTTTCCTTTATTGTCGCTCTTGCGTGGCTGATGTGCATCAGCGTCTATCCAACTGGCTTTACTCTGTGAGGAAAACAAACGCTCACTCACTCTCCCTCCCTCTCTCGCTGACACACAAACTGAGCTAAATTTGGCCCAATCATGATTTTCAGCGCATCATGATTCCGCCGAAGCTCCTCCGTAACTTTACTCGTGACGCCGGTGACATTTCACAGTGGAAGAATCAATGAGCGCTGTGTGTTTTGCATTCACATTTGTGGACTCGGGCATGTGCGCGTCTATTTGTTGCGGTGCGAGTCGGCGTATATTTGGGACTGTGTGTGTTTGTCAGTGCTAATGAGTGCTTAGCAGTGTGAAAACATGGGCTAATGATGCGTCCCCGCCAGTGCCGGTAACAACGTGACGGCTGACCGCTGTTCGCAGACCAGCCAAAAAGCGTCAGCAGCCCCTGGAGATCCATTACTGCCGTCTCATTACTGCACACCTGGGAACGGATCTAAAGACTTGTGTTTTTCCGCTTGGCTGATGTATGGAATAAAGTAAGAAAGAGCAGGGATCTGATGTCATTGTGAAGACTCGCAGTTGGACGAAAGAAACGGAGAACTGAACTTCACAAAACACCCAAACTTAACCTGATAACACCAAACGTATCATATTTGATATGTGACTTCTGAAGCCCTCTCCATGATCAGTGTGATATTTTTTGTCTTGAAAAACCTGATGTATACAATTAGATCCATGCAATACACAGATAATCCACCAGGGGGAGGAGTTCATTCACCAGAGGCCTTTAGTGACACTACCAGACTGACATTAGTGAGGAAGAACTGGGACCATTTAGAAAAGGAAGTAACTATTTGTTCGACATGTTTGTGTTAGATTATGTTTTTGTTTGTTCAAAAATATTAATATTTGAGCACTGAGACCTGATGGATCAAACATGATACAAAATGGAAAACCATACATGGAAATTAATATTTGGAAAAAAAGGGGAAAAAAAAAAAAGGGTATTTTTGGTTGTTCAGACAGACCAACTTTTAAAGTCTGACAGCAGCCATTTTAGTCATTTTATGAGACCCAACAGGGTCCTTTAGTCTGCAGTGGTATTCATGGATCATTTATTGTTGATTTAAATGCATTTATTAGCAGTTGCTTCCAATGATCTTACATTTGTGCACTGATTTATTCATGTTTGTGACACTGCACTTTGGATGTGGGCTGATGTCTGTTGTAAGTTGCAAATAAATTGCCCGTATGGGATAAACAAGTTTTCTGAATCAATAAAGGCTCTGGGTTCAAAGAACTGGAATTTTCTGTCAACGATTTAATGGTTCGTGGTTTACAGGGTTAACCCTTTATCAGGCAAGTGACAATTTTTGGTAATTTCCGCACACATTAACCCATAAAGACCCAAACATCCACTGGCGACTAAACCCATCTACTGATCCAAACTGTTTAATATCTGTTGATCCACTAATCCTATTAATGCATGTCAATAACTGCTGTCAAATACAGTTCTTCTTCATCTTTTCATGGTCATCAGATATGACCCATTTGGACATTCAGAGGCTCCGTAGTTACCATGGAAACATCATTTTCTTTTTTTTTTTTTGAGTGTCTATAAAAAATGTTTACTTCAACATATTTACCTATCACTTTTTGGTGCACATTTAAGTTACATTGAACATTTGAATATTCAATTTCAGAGGCATTAACCATGTGCCCCCCCCACCACCACCAGCAACACACACACACACACACACACACACACACACACACACACACACACACACACACACACACACCCTCCCATCCCTGGTCCTACATGACAAACTTTATGATAGTCATAAAAACCAGCAGCGTACTCAAGAGGAAAAAAAAAGAGGTAAAATAATAATAATAAAAAAGAATAAAATAGAAAATAAATAAAATAAAATAATAAAAGCAAATAAACAAAGAAAAAAATTAGCTTAACAGACAAATCTGCTTATTCACGATTACATCCTACATGCAAGTTATGGACATGTGGTGCATTTTTGTAGTTTAGAGTGTCTTAAGTTTTTTTAAGTATTTACCCATGGAGCCCCATACTACTTGAAATTTTGATGGCTGACCTCTTAAAATAAATTTAATCTTCTCTAAATCTAAATTTAAAAAGCATGAAGTCACTACGCCATGAGGATGGTTTTGGGGCAGTTGCTGCTTTTCATCCAAACAGTATTTGTCTTGTAGTTAATAATGTTGAGAATGCAGTAATGTCCATTTCATCGTTTTTGCATAATTTACCATTAGAAGAGATTCCAAAAAGGGCTAATCCAGCAGATGGTATTAGTGCAGTTTTCAAAGCTTAGACAGGTGATGAAATATACAACATCATTTTCTACAACTGGAGCTGGTTTTACACAGAAACAAGAGGGGGTACTGCCCCCTTAAACAAACAACCCGCCCCTTAAATTAAACGTTCAGAAGTTCGGAAAGAAAATAATAGATCAGCCACAAACTCAATATAGACCAGATTTACTGCAGTAGCTGAAAAATCTGCTGCAAAAAGCATCTTTTCTTCAATCTTTCCATCCGTGCTCTGTTTGTGTGCAGGCTCATATAGCACTGGGCACAGACCCCTCCCCCCAGTTAAACATCCAATCACTGTTAGTATGCAAATGACCCAGTGTCAGTACGTAGGGAAAAGCCAAATGAGCTGCACAACAGCAGACACTTTAAGGAAGCAGCAGATCTGTGTCATCAAAACCAGAGCGACTTGTGAAGTACTAAACTACTAAACTAAAAAATGTATCTGTATCTGTACAGTAAACTGGGGAACAGTCTGTTCTCACAGTTTTAGTCACTCAGACGTGTTTCATTTTCGATCCCACAAGCACCGCTGTCCGCCCGTCTGCTGCAGAGCGCCAAAGGACTGAGAGACCGAGTGTTTGTTAAAGGTGGGGTGTACGGTACAGGCCTCGAAACGGAGATTTTCCAGGACCACACTACGAACAGAGGGGTTGAAGAAACGTCCCATAGTTCTGTTTGAATCATTGGCAAGATGGAGGTAAACAGCCAAAAAGTGCAGCAGTGATGAAACAAACACACAAATGTATGTACGTTTGTAAATAACTAATAACTAATAAGTGTTCAATGCCCTTTCAGTGTGTTATAGATCACATTTCTGTGGATTATAGTTGATAGACGTAAACAGATGACCAAAGTCCATGGAACAGAGACGGTTACAGCTGCTGATGACATGAGGAATACTGTCAGAAACAGTTTTCACATCTGTTAAAGGTAGGGTGCCAGATGTTTTCCTGGAGCACTTTTTACTCTATTGCTTAAAATCCCCTTCACACCCTGATTACAAATAATTAATCACTTAATTAAATGCTCGAACACAAAAATAAAAAAAAAATACAGTCACCTGTGGAATGGACAGGACTGAAAAAACACCATCCAATCATTTTAAACCCCCCCCCCCCAAAAAAAAAAAAATCAATAAGACATTGATACTGATACTATGATACTCTTGGGGGGGTTAACTTATCAATTTTGTCAGAGCAGGAGTGGGGGGATAGTAATTTATTGACTTGGGGGGTGGGGGGGGTGGTAGGCATATGTATGTGGGGTAGGGACAGCAGTTATCTGCATGGGGGTGGGGGGTGTTAGGGGTATGTATGTGGGGTAGGGGCAGCAGTTATCTGCATGGGGGTGGGGGGTGTTAGGGGTATGTATGTGGGGTAGGGACAGCAGTTATCTGCATGGGGGTGGGGGGTGTTAGGGGTATATATGTGGGGTAGGGACAGCAGTTATCTGCATGGGGGTGGGGGGTGTTAGGGGTATATATGTGGGGTAGGGACAGCAGTTATCTGCATGGGGGTGGGGGGTGGTAGGCATATGTATGTGGGGTAGGGACAGCAGTTATCTGCATGGGGGTGGGGGGTGTTAGGGGTATATATGTGGGGTAGGGACAGCAGTTATCTGCATGGGGGTGGGGGGTGTTAGGGGTATATATGTGGGGTAGGGACAGCAGTTATCTGCATGGGGGTGGGGGGTGTTAGGGGTATATATGTGGGGTAGGGACAGCAGTTATCTGCATGGGGGTGGGGGGTGTTAGGGGTATATATGTGGGGTAGGGACAGCAGTTATCTACATGGGGGTGGGGGGTGGTAGGCATATGTATGTGGGGTAGGGACAGCAGTTATCTACATGGGGGTGGGGGGTGTTAGGGGTATGTATGTGGGGTAGGGACAGCAGTTATCTGCATGGGGGTGGGGGGTGTTAGGGGTATATATGTGGGGTAGGGAAAGCAGTTATCTACATGGGGGTGGGGGGTGTTAGGGGTATATATGTGGGGTAGGGACAGCAGTTATCTGCATGGGGGTGGGGGGTGTTAGGGGTATATATGTGGGGTAGGGACAGCAGTTATCTACATGGGGGTGGGGGGTGTTAGGGGTATATATGTGGGGTAGGGACAGCAGTTATCTGCATGGGGGTGGGGGGTGTTAGGGGTATATATGTGGGGTAGGGACAGCAGTTATCTGCATGGGGGTGGGGGGTGTTAGGGGTATATATGTGGGGTAGGGACAGCAGTTATCTACATGGGGGTGGGAGGCATATGTATGTGGGGTAGGGACAGCAGTTATCTACATGGGGGTGGGGGGTGTTAGGGGTATATATGTGGGGTAGGGACAGCAGTTATCTACATGGGGGTGGGGGGTGGTAGGCATATGTATGTGGGGTAGGGACAGCAGTTATCTGCATGGAGGTGGGGGGTGTTAGGGGTATGTATGTGGGGTAGGGACAGCAGTTATCTGCATGGGGGTGGGGGGTGTTAGGGGTATATATGTGGGGTAGGGACAGCAGTTATCTGCATGGGGGTGGGGGGTGTTAGGGGTATATATGTGGGGTAGGGACAGCAGTTATCTACATGGGGGTGGGGGGTGTTAGGGGTATATATGTGGGGTAGGGACAGCAGTTATCTACATGGGGGTGGGGGGTGGTAGGCATATGTATGTGGGGTAGGGACAGCAGTTATCTACATGGGGGTGGGGGGTGTTAGGGGTATGTATGTGGGGTAGGGGCAGCAGTTATCTGCATGGGGGTGGGGGGTGTTAGGGGTATGTATGTGGGGTAGGGACAGCAGTTATCTGCATGGGGGTGGGGGGTGTTAGGGGTATATATGTGGGGTAGGGACAGCAGTTATCTGCATGGGGGTGGGGGGTGTTAGGGGTATATATGTGGGGTAGGGACAGCAGTTATCTGCATGGGGGTGGGGGGTGTTAGGGGTATATATGTGGGGTAGGGACAGCAGTTATCTGCATGGGGGTGGGGGGTGTTAGGGGTATATATGTAGGGTAGGGACAGCAGTTATCTACATGGGGGTGGGGGGTGGTAGGCATATGTATGTGGGGTAGGGACAGCAGTTATCTACATGGGGGTGGGGGGTGTTAGGGGTATATATGTGGGGTAGGGACAGCAGTTATCTACATGGGGGTGGGGGGTGGTAGGCATATGTATGTGGGGTAGGGACAGCAGTTATCTGCATGGGGGTGGGGGGTGTTAGGGGTATGTATGTGGGGTAGGGACAGCAGTTATCTACATGGGGGTGGGGGGTGTTAGGGGTATATATGTGGGGTAGGGACAGCAGTTATCTACATGGGGGTGGGGGGGGTTAGGGGTATATATGTGGGGTAGGGACAGCAGTTATCTACATGGGGGTGGGGGGTGGTAGGCATATGTATGTGGGGTAGGGACAGCAGTTATCTACATGGGGGTGGGGGGTGTTAGGGGTATGTATGTGGGGTAGGGACAGCAGTTATCTACATGGGGGTGGGGGGGTGTTAGGGGTATGTATGTGGGGTAGGGACAGCAGTTATCTACATGGGGGTGGGGGGTGTTAGGGGTATGTATGTGGGGTAGGGACAGCAGTTATCTACATGGGGGTGGGGGGTGTTAGGGGTATATATGTGGGGTAGGGACAGCAGTTATCTACATGGGGGTGGGGGGTGTTAGGGGTATGTATGTGGGGTAGGGACAGCAGTTATCTACATGGGGGTGGGGGGTGTTAGGGGTATGTATGTGGGGTAGGGACAGCAGTTATCTACATGGGGGTGGGGGGTGTTAGGGGTATATATGTGGGGTAGGGACAGCAGTTATCTACATGGGGGTGGGGGGTGTTAGGGGTATATATGTGGGGTAGGGACAGCAGTTATCTACATGGGGGTGGGGGGTGTTAGGGGTATATATGTGGGGTAGGGACAGCAGTTATCTACATGGGGGTGGGGGGTGGTAGGCATATGTATGTGGGGTAGGGACAGCAGTTATCTGCATGGGGGTGGGGGGTGTTAGGGGTATATATGTGGGGTAGGGGCAGCAGTTATCTACATGGGGGTGGGGGGTGTTAGGGGTATATATGTGGGGTAGGGGCAGCAGTTATCTACAAGGGGGTGGGGGGTGTTAGGGGTATATATGTGGGGTAGGGGCAGCAGTTGTCTACATGGGGGTGGGGGGTGTTAGGGGTATATATGTGGGGTAGGGGCAGCAGTTATCTACATGGGGGTGGGGGGTGTTAGGGGTATGTATGTGGGGTAGGGACAGCAGTTATCTACATGGGGGTGGGGGGTGTTAGGGGTATATATGTGGAGTAGGGGCAGCAGTTATCTACATGGGGGTGGGGGGTGTTAGGGGTATGTATGTGGGGTAGGGACAGCAGTTATCTACATGGGGGTGGGGGGTGTTAGGGGTATGTATGTGGGGTAGGGACAGCAGTTATCTACATGGGGGTGGGGGGTGTTAGGGGTATATATGTGGAGTAGGGGCAGCAGTTATCTACATGGGGGTGGGGGGTGTTAGGGGTATATATGTGGGGTAGGGGCAGCAGTTATCTACATGGGGGTGTAGTGCAAAAGTGAAACTTCACACACTTTCAACGTCCGACTCCAGGCTTCTATGCTTCTATTAAACAGCAGATCTTACACAAAATTTTCACAACTTCTAAGCTGCATGCACTGGACCCCCTCCACTGCTCTATGGGCCCCCCATGAATTTGTCATGTTTACCCCCCCCCCCCTTTCCTGCACCCCAGGTTGTTCTTTATATGTCAACCCTGCAACAACCTGGCGACACGTCCAGTGTGAACCCCGCCTCCGCCCAAAAGTAGCTGGGATAGGCTCCAGCACCCCCACGACCCTCTGGAGGAATGCTTCTTAACCTGGGGTGCACCACCCTCACAAGGTGGCGCTGGAGATCCTGCAGATGCGAGGCTTTGTCTATATTGTGGTTACAAGTTGTGAAAATATTTGTGCATGTTAAAGAAAAAATACTTAAACACCCAAACAGATAATCTAAAGTCTGTATGAAACTACTCTGCATTTAAAAATATCCAGCTATTCAGCAGACACACTGTCGACCCCTGAAACTCTGTGACCCCCACAGCCACAGCAAGAGTTTCATCAGGTCAGATAGAGAATTCCTTTTTTTTTTTGTCAGTGTATCAACAAATGTAGAAAACACTACGTCTGACAAACATAAAAATACAGATTACTCATCAGGATCAAAACAGAAAGTCCAGAGTTGACTGGTTTTATTGAAGGACAGGACAGTTTCAGTTTGGGGGGGGCCGTGTCTTGGACACAAGCAGAAGGGAGCTCCAAGGAAAAAAGGTTCAGAACCACTGCGTTTGAGGATAAAGTGGTTCAGAAAATGAATGAATGAACACTAGGGCTGGGTAAAAAAATTGATTTGATCAATTTTGGATCGAATTCTTTTTAATTTTGTGTAATTGATTAATGGTGGATGAGATCGACTTTTCAGAGCAGGACCGCGAGTAAATGACCCGGAAACTGCCGACGTGGAAGCGCGGTCGGCTCCATCTCATGGGCGTCTTGGTCATGTTCATGACAGTTCTGGCACGGGAGGAACGCGGACGAAGGGTGGGGTAAACCCCTCAGTGGGAGGAAGGGTGGGGTAAACCCTTCAGTGGGAGGAAGGGTGGGGTAAACCCTTCAGTGAGAGGAAGGGTGGGGTAAACCCCTCAGTGGGAGGAAGAGTGGGGTAAACCCCTCAGTGGGAGGAAGGGTGGGGTAAACCCTTCAGTGGAAGAAAGGGTGGGGTAAACCCTTCAGTGGGAGGAAGAGTGGGGTAAACCCCTCAGTGGGAGGTCCTCCCAGCCTCAAACTGGAACCCACAGTGCGGAGGAACTGGCCGGCGGAGGCGGGTCACGGGAGCCAGTCGTTCTAGAAATATTAACTTGGATCACCTGTGGCTGAGGGCGGAGTTAGAAGAATAGTAAAGTAGAAATCACAAAGTTCCGCCCACCCTCCCCCTCCAGTGCGTTTGTTGTACCATGGGCCCAACATGAGTCTGTTTCGGGGGGGGGGGGGGGTCAAACTGGTGTCAGTGCCCCAGGGTGACAGTAATGAGCCTTAAGACTGGAAACAGCAGGAATAAAACAGAAGAAAGATGAAGAAGAAGTCGTCTGTTCAGATCCACTGGAGAAACATGGACATGTTTGTGTTCATTATTTCAGAGCAGATTCTTCTGTTTTCTGCTGAAATGTCAGATTTATTTTCTTTCTAATATCAGTATTGATTCTATGTTGCATGACTGCAGTAGTCAAATAATCAAGTTACAACTCAAAATTGTACCTTGGTATCACTAAATGAATCTGAATCAATCAATTAATACTGAATCGAATCAAATCGCAATTAATCGATTCAGAACCTTATAAATCAAAATCGAATCAATTAAGGAAATTGGCCATGATACCCAGGCCTAATGAACACTGAAAAAGAGAGAAAAACTGGGACTTATCATTACTTGTAGGTTATTTTACACTTCTGACCCATTTGTGATCGTATTGGTCTGTACGTGGCCCCTGAACTAAAATGATTTTGACACCCTTGACTGCTCTAACTTGTATGTGCAAATATAGTAGGTGCTCTAAATTTGACCTGCAAGAAGTTTGTTTCCCATGCTGGTTATCCGTTCTTAGCAGACAGACAGAAGCAGAGTCCACAAATAATTCTCGACTGATCAAAGTATTGAGACTTTAAGCCTGTGTACCAGTGTTCAAACAAAGGGAGTTTGCTAAACAAGCCGTGGAAACACTGACATTCCAGCTCACTATTTCCTCCCCATTAAAGAAACAAAGTCTCTCTGTGCTTGGTTCTATTTTGGGCCGACCCTGACATGAGAGACGGCCCACCACTGCAGCGGTGGCAGAAGTGAGTGGGCGATGGTATAGCGCCACGGAGAAATATTGATAGAAAGACAAAGCACGTACAAAGTAGAGCCATAGAGACGGAAAGAAAAGCAAGGGAAGACGGAAAAACAGGCAAAAGTTAAAACGAGAACAAAATCTTTTCTTTTTTGCTGAAAAATCATGTCGAGAGCGATGTGAAGCGAAAGTTGTGATGATTTTCTCCGAGACGTGCCCACATCCTGCCCGCTGATCTAAAGGCAGGCATGTGTACCCTGCAGACTGGAGAATCCCATTATATAGAAATGGGTAAAAGCAGGAGGAGGAAAGAGGCGTAAGGAGGACGTATGGATGTGGAGCAGGGCTCTAACACTGCAGAGGAGGGTGGACAGTGAGTGACAGACAGGCAAACCACAGATCTACACAGCAAGTAATACAACTGTCATGTCGTAGAATGTGGGCTCAGCATCAAAGCATGGAACGAGCCCATCCTTCACCTACTCTGTACATAACCTTGTTGTGTTGGTGTGTTACCAATAATGCCTGGAACTAGAATTCACCAAAGTAGGCTGGTGAACCTCTGTCTGATACAGTGTTTTTCAACCTTGGGGTTGGGACCGCACGTGGGGTCGCCTGGAATTTCTAGGAATTGATAAAGATAGAAAATTTACTAATAAAAAATATATGGTGAGTTGAGAGTAGAGGTGGGTGATATGCATGAAAGTCCTCATTGGCCAAAAGCATGCCTCAGAAGCCAATCGGCGGACGGGATTCAGTCTCGTGGTGACTCGGCAGAACCAAAACATTCACTTGGAGGAAATCTGCAGGAGTCTCCGTCTCAGCGGATGATTTCATAGCAGACGTGGGTCCACATCACTAGCCTGGAAACAGTTCGGTTTTGACCAGACTGATGTTGGTCAAAATAATGTTATATGCAGCTGGGGCGTCGTAAAGGGGGGGGTTAACGTGACAAATTCATGTGGAGGGGGTCCAGTGGATACAGGTTCTTGTAAAAGGTTTTTGTAAAAAACAATCAAAAAAAAGAAAGAAAGAACTTAACATTTTAAAGGATATCGTCAGATTATCGTTATCGCAAAATGAAAAAAAAAAAAAAAAATCGATTTTTTTTTTTCCCATATCATCCACCCCTAGTTGACAGAGAAAACCCTAATACACAAAAAATATGACAAACTGTGGTTGTGAAACTTAGCACTGTGGTTCTGTTTGTGTCACATGTTCACTGTGGTCAGTTTCAGATGCTGCAGCTCTTTCATAATTCATAGTTTCAGTTCTACTTTGTTCAGTATTAATTGTCCTCCTTGTAAATCCCAGCTGGACTGACTGGACAGATCCTGACCTTTAACCTACACCTGGATTTACTGCCTCTGTCCACAATAAGAGACATTATACAGACTAAATGTCCACAATAAGAGACATTATACAGACTAAATGTCCACAATAAGAGACATTATACAGACTAAATGTCCACAATAAGAGACATTATACAGACTAAATGTCCACAATAATAGACATTATACAGACTAAATGTCCACAATAAGAGACATTATACAGACTAAATGTCCACAATAATAGACATTATACAGACTAAATGTCCACAATAAGAGACATTATACAGACTAAATGTCCACAATAAGAGACATTATACAGACTAAATGTCCACAATAAGAGACATTATACAGACTAAATGTCCACAATAAGAGACATTATACAGACTAAATGTCCACAATAAGAGACATTATACAGACTAAATGTCCACAATAAGAGACATTATACAGACTAAATGTCCACAATAAGAGACATTATATAGACTAAATGTCCACAATAATAGACATTATACAGACTAAATGTCCACAATAAGAGACATTATATAGACTAAATGTCCACAATAAGAGACATTATACAGACTAAATGTCCACAATAACAGACATTATACAGACTAAATGTCCACAATAATAGACATTATACAGACTAAATGTCCAATATAATAGACATTATATAGACTAAATGTCCACAATAAGAGACATTATACAGACTAAATGTCCACAATAATAGACATTATATAGACTAAATGTCCACAAGAATAGACATTATATAGACTAAATGTCCACAATAATAGACATTATACAGACTAAATGTCCACAATAATAGACATTATACAGACTAAATGTCCACAATAAGAGACATTATATAGACTAAATGTCCACAATAATAGACATTATACAGACTAAATGTCCACAATAATAGACATTATATAGACTAAATGTCCACAATAATAGACATTATATAGACTAAATGTCCACAATAATAGACATTATACAGACTAAATGTCCACAATAAGAGACATTATATAGACTAAATGTCCACAATAATAGACATTATACAGACTAAATGTCCACAATAAGAGACATTATACAGACTAAATGTCCACAATAATAGACATTATATAGACTAAATGTCCACAAGAATAGACAATATATAGACTAAATGTCCACAATAATAGACATTATACAGACTAAATGTCCACAATAATAGACATTATACAGACTAAATGTCCACAATAATACACATTATATAGACTAAATGTCCACAAGAATAGACAATATATAGACTAAATGTCCACAATAAGAGACATTATACAGACTAAATGTCCACAATAATAGACATTATATAGACTAAATGTCCACAAGAATAGACATTATATAGACTAAATGTCCACAATAAGAGACATTATACAGACTAAATGTCCACAATAATAGACATTATACAGACTAAATGTCCACAATAATAGACATTATACAGACTAAATGTCCACAATAATAGACATTATATAGACTAAATGTCCACAATAATAGACATTATACAGACTAAATGTCCACAATAACAGACATTATACAGACTAAATGTCCACAATAATAGACATTATACAGACTAAATGTCCACAATAACAGACATTATACAGACTAAATGTCCACAATAACAGACATTATATAGACTAAATGTCCACAATAATAGACATTATACAGACTAAATGTCCACAATAAGAGACATTATATAGACTAAATGTCCACAATAATAGACATTATACAGACTAAATGTCCACAATAACAGACATTATACAGACTAAATGTCCACAATAACAGACATTATATAGACTAAATGTCCACAATAATAGACATTATACAGACTAAATGTCCACAATAAGAGACATTATATAGACTAAATGTCCACAATAATAGACATTATACAGACTAAATGTCCACAATAAGAGACATTATACAGACTAAATGTCCACAATAATAGACATTATATAGACTAAATGTCCACAAGAATAGACAATATATAGACTAAATGTCCACAATAATAGACATTATACAGACTAAATGTCCACAATAATAGACATTATACAGACTAAATGTCCACAATAATACACATTATATAGACTAAATGTCCACAATAAGAGACATTATACAGACTAAATGTCCACAATAATAGACATTATATAGACTAAATGTCCACAATAATAGACATTATATAGACTAAATGTCCACAATAATAGACATTATACAGACTAAATGTCCACAATAATAGACATTATACAGACTAAATGTCCACAATAAGAGACATTATACAGACTAAATGTCCACAATAAGAGACATTATACAGACTAAATGTCCACAATAACAGACATTATACAGACTAAATGTCCACAATAATAGACATTATACAGACTAAATGTCCACAATAACAGACATTATGCAGACTAAATGTCCAAAATAACAGACATTATATAGACTAAATGTCCACAATAATAGACATTATATAGACTAAATGTCCACAATAATAGACATTATATAGACTAAATGTCCACAATAATAGACATTATACAAACTAAATGTCCTCAATAAGAGACATTATATAGACTAAATGTCCACAATAATAGACATTATACAGACTAAATGTCCACAATAATAGACATTATATAGACTAAATGTCCACAATAATAGACATTATATAGACTAAATGTCCACAATAAGAGACATTATACAGACTAAATGTCCACAATAATAGACATTATACAGACTAAATGTCCACAAGAATAGACAATATATAGACTAAATGTCCACAATAATAGACATTATACAGACTAAATGTCCACAATAATAGACATTATATAGACTAAATGTCCACAATAAGAGACATTATACAGACTAAATGTCCACAATAATAGACATTATATAGACTAAATGTCCACAAGAATAGACATTATATAGACTAAATGTCCACAATAATAGACATTATACAGACTAAATGTCCACAATAATAGACATTATACAGACTAAATGTCCACAATAATAGACATTATACAGACTAAATGTCCACAATAATAGACATTATATAGACTAAATGTCCACAATAATAGACATTATACAGACTAAATGTCCATAATAACAGACATTATACAGACTAAATGTCCACAATAATAGACATTATATAGACTAAATGTCCACAATAACAGACATTATACAGACTAAATGTCCACAATAACAGACATTATATAGACTAAATGTCCACAATAATAGACAT